>NC_088201.1:224129159-224429159 GCF_037126465.1 Ornithodoros turicata
GCAGTTCATTACCGCGACGCATTTTTGACTGGGGTAGGAGATCATGCACGAAATCGAGAGCAGCTCACGGCTGGCAACAGTGGGCAGGCGGCCGTGGCGGTTGGTTCTGACCAGTTTGCCCGTCGATGAGTGTGTCAGCTACACAAGTTGATACTTGTGCACGCTTCAGCTAAAGTATCGCTGAAGCAGCAACGTGTAAGCTATGCAAAAACAGAACGGCGAGCAGACGCAGCTCATATTCGTCTTCCACAACAGGTCAGGCAGCAGGGAGCCGGCCGCCATATTGCAGTCTGCAAGTTCTCACAACAGCTGAGGACATCAGCTACGGATATGTCAAGCAACAAACGGTGTTCGCTCAAGCGGTAACATCGGTGATCGAGGTGGGTACTGGGTACACCTGTACTGTCAGAGTGCCATATATTTCGGATAGGGAAAGTGTTTTCAGGTAGTATCTCTGATTTGAATGCAGGTCGTACGGCTGGTTCAGAGGTGCATTTTGCGTTGTGACAAATGTATCTGTGTAGGTCTAGAACGACGCATGGAATTAACTGACGGTGACAAAATAAAGCTATGCTCGGTGTTGTGAAAGCTATAGCTAGTATGCTCCAGAGAAATCTGAAACCTGTTCTTTTGCAGTTAACAAGTGGAAGCTGACTTACACGTGAACTACATTCCTCCAGACTATGGGACTGTACCACTCGCAGATGTGCCGCTCTGAAGTTTCTTATTGTGTAATAAACGTTCTTTGTTCTGTATATGCTGTCTTTACTGTGTAACCACCACAAGTAAATAAAATAGTGAAATCAAATCAAATCATATACTACCTGTAGAACCCAATAAAAACCTGCCACAGCGTCCGCAGGATAACCACAGAACAGCCCCTGCATGCCTCAAATTATCCAAAATGTGTCCTCTGTTCGTCGGCCAGGATGTCCTGTAGACCAGTTCGGGCGGTAACATTGAACTAACTATGTTAGTACAATTTCCATCCGTGGGAAGTTTCCCGACGTCCCGCGGACGTCTGGTTATCCGAGGTCGTTACTCCATGGGACATCCTAAGGTTGTATATGGCTGACTGGGACGCCATCGGTCCAGAAGACTTCTTTTGGAGCTGACCCAATGTCGTCTATGTTCTTCGGCTTAAAGTTTTTTATCTTGGAAGCGGGCAGAATAGCAAATACGTCGTCGCAATACTTGACATAAGCATACATCGCGCTTAGGACAAAAAATAAAGAACAACACGGCACACTAGACGTTCTTCACTCGATCACGGTTACTAGGACAAACTACAACTATGAAATTGGGAAAGGAAAAAAAGGAAAACGAATAAACCGGGATTGTAAATGAAGGAAGAAACGGAGAACGAAGCAGCAGCAAAACAGGGAAACACACACTACGGACCACGCTGTCCGCTCACTCACTTAAAATGTGAGACGGCAATACTCGGCGGTACGTAATAAAACGGGAGAAGAATGCTTCTTCTCTTGATTCTGGTTGACAATACGTTATGTTTTCTATGCTGGTCTTCTATTTTATTAAAAAATGGTTTATTGCGTCGCATATTCCTAGTCGTTTGGACGTTGCAGTTTGTTCCTGTTTGCATTCGTGTCGGCCGCAGGGTTTTTGTCACCCAACATGGCTGTCTTCATTTGTTTACTTGGTTGGACGAGGTTGGAACGTTTTTGAACGGTGTGTAGCGCTTTTTATGAATAGAACTCACACAGATGTGTGATGGAAAGAGGAGGAAGAAACTGGGGTCTCAAAAAGCTGTACATGTACAAGGGCAGACGACTGACAGCTCCACGATCAACGCTGTCCTACAGGGCGAAACAAAGCTTGGCATCATTGAACGCTACAGAGCGATGTGCCGCAGATGCCATAAATGCGACCCATAGCGCATATTTAGCGCGAACAGTGGGTCAGCGACCAAGGCCGAGCACGGACGACACACACACAGATCAGCTTTCGGCTCGCACGGCGTGCTGCCATCCACACGAAGATTGCACTCCGCCCCAGGAATTGCAACCGGTAAACGACTTCGATTCATGGAGCAGCGAATACACAAATTCAGACACCAGTCCAGAACACCGTAACATCGCTGAAACAGTGGCAAGTGAAGAGCAGACCTTTTGCAGACCTGTTTGAGACCAGAAGAGCAGACCTGTTTGCTTTTGAAGACAACAGTCCAGAACATCACGAGCTCCTTAACAGCACTGAAGCAGAAGCAAGTGAAGAGCAGGAGGCTTTGCCTGCCTTTGAAGAAGCAGAATTGTTGGCTTGTTGCTTTCAGCAGTTTGGTGACGAAACTTTGCCTCATTCTACTGTGAAAATATCGGATGCAATAGCACTAATTATGTCATTTGCTGTTGGACACAGTCTGACATGGACAAGTGTGAAGGACTTGCTTAGGCTAATAGACCACCTTTTAGCTTAGGAAACTGTGGTCGCGAAAAAATAATTATGTGAAGCACTACTATTACTGTGAAGACTACAAGGCTCTCGTCATGGAAGATGAACATTTCACATGTGCAACCTGTGGTGTATCCAGGGAGATATCACTCCTCAGGAGCTCTGGAACATTCTTCAGCATCATGAACTTCCACCAACAGCTCAACTTTGTAATATCAAAAAATAAGGACGCCCTCTATGAAAACCTCAGCAAGATAGAGCGTGCAGGAACTTTGGGCAATATAACTGACATCACAACGGCTGGGCTCTGTCAGAAGTTGAAAAGGGAAGGTGTAATGCTGCCACACGACATAACCTTCACTTTCAATACCGACGGAAGTCCAGTCTGGAACTCGTCAAAAACATCGATTTGGCCGATACAGTTTATAATCAATCAACTTCCACCTGCCATACGATTCAAGAATTGCGTTTTAGCGGGACTGTGGTTTGGGAAGTCCCATCCCAATATGACATTGTTTTTGATGAAGTTTGTAGAGGAAGTTAGCAACACACCGCCAGTTGCTTGGCAGCATGGCTTGCATATGATCTCCTCACGTGCTTTTGGCCTCTGCAGCTGTGTTGACACACCAGCACGTGCCCTTGTGCAAAATCACATCTCCTTCAACGGCTTTTTTCCATGCACGTGGTGCCTGGTGTGTGGGGAGCACAAAGAAGGTAAATATTTTAGCATTTTATTTGTAAAAGTGCAAAGCATGTTTACAAACAAGCATACGTGGTGTGGCTATTAAATAATGAGGCTCCGCATTTTGTAGCCTTCGTGCATTCCCGAGCAGTAAGTGCATACGCATTAAGGGATCCTAAAGCTTCCAGTAAAGAATTTGTGCCTAGCGTCACATAGATAAGGGAGGGAAGTATGTTGAATGGGATAGCTCTTATTTTAGGATGATACTGCAATAAACACGTACATCCTAATCAATCCACACCCTAATAAATATTGCAGGTATTTGGGGAATGCTCACGTATTTGTACTTGTCATTGCTAACTGAAAGTGCTGTGTATGCATTATCAGCTCCTTATTCTTCGCGGTCTACTTTTGCAGGTAGTATGAGATTCCTCTCGGCCTCGCCAGATGCAGAACGCATGCATGCATTGGTTCAGAGGGACATGGCTCTTGCAGTTGATGTGGGGTTCACAATAATTGGTGTAAAGGGGCCGTCACCATTGTTGAACCTGCCACACTTCGACTTTGTGTGGGGCCAAACAGTGGATTATATGCACTGTGTGTTGCTCGGGGTCACCAAACAAATCACTGAGTCTTTCCTGATTTCATGTAAGTATTCCGCTGATGCACTGTCAAGTAAGAGGGTTTCGCCATTTATCCTAAAACTAATTGCAGTGCTGTTGCCTTTACTTTGTGCAGGCGCCTCATGGACACTTGCAGCTGTAAACCGCCGGTTAGAGGTGATCACGCCTCCGCACTGTTTTACCAGGTTGCAACGGTCCTTGAATGAGAGGGCCTACTGGAAAGCGAGCGAGTGGCGCCACTGGCTGCTTTTCTACAGTCTGCCGTCTATGCTGGGTCTCTTGCCCGCAGATGTGTGGAAGCACTTCAGCAAGCTTGCTGAAGCAGTGTACGTCCTCCTCTCCATGGAGCTGACACCAAGTCTGCTTCGTCACGCTGGTACAGTAGAACTTTTTTCAGTAAATTCCGCTTTAGAGAAAACCTAGCTGGTTATTGGAAAAGCAATCATTGGTGCTGACTGAATGACCACACTATCTATGACTTAATATTCAGCTATAGCAGACTTGTGCCCGTTACTCGAAAAAAGTAATTGATTACCGTTACCGTTACTTGTACGGAAAAAGTAACTGATTACCGTTACGAATTACTGGACTCCAAATGTAATTGAGTAACGAGTAGAAAAGTAACGCGTTACTCCGGTCGTTACTCTGCATTCGCGCTAATTATACCCGTCTTTGTGTGCCTCAGAGGGGGCGAAAGATAGAAAGAAATCGTTCAACAGCGGAACAACTGAAATAACACAAAAAAAAAAAAAAAACGCGCAGGACAAGTAGATCTGTACGTCTACTGTATTTATCGCCTGGGAAGACGTTGACCTGATTGTGGAAGAGCATGGGATAAAGAGCAGCATGGATCTTCCCATGACTCACTACACCTCCAAAGCTACCACAATGGTACCACCACACTGGTGTAGTAAGAGATTAGGGAAAGAGACCCTGAAATTCCATAACCTTATTACAATGACCTCCGCTTGGTATAGTAGAACGGTCCAAAAAAGGCTCACTGCACGAGGGTCTTGACTTGAGGCAGAATATCTGAAAGATGAGTTAATCTCTACCGGAAAAGTAATCAATTACTGAGTAATCGATTACTCAGAAAAGTAATTGATTACTCGAAAAATTACTTTGAAAGTAAAGTAACTGATTACTCTAAAAATTACTCATAAAAGTAATTGATTACAAGTAACGCAATTACTAGTAACGCGTTACGCACAAGTCTGACTGCTATAGTAAACAACCACACCCTAGTACCTAGTACCCTAGTAACACAATTTGTTGCCAGAACATTGTAACAATGTTTTCTTGAAGCATTGCAACAATGTGGCTCACGTACTCTTGGAAATACTTTATAGAAGCTTTGCAGGAAAATGTTTCCACGACATTGTGACAGACAGCACTTAAGTGCCAGAAATGTCGCTGCCATATTTTATTTGTGTTGAAGAAATAAGACTGCAATGGAGCATCATTTACCATAAGAAATTGTGAGAGTACATTACCATTTTTTTGCAATATTTGATGTAACATTTTCACACCGGCCTTGCAACATTGTTCTATACTAGGGTATGTTCATATGCTAAGATGATTAACGTCACCAGAAAATCGTGATTAAGAGCGACGCAACAGTGGTCGGTATGTGGATTAATTTCGCTACCTGTCGGTTCACTGATGTGCTCGAATGATCAGCACACTGAATTTAGCGGATAAAACTTTAATTTATACTATTAATTTATAATTTAATTAATTTATTAACAACTGGGGTTGTTACCCTAAGGGTTCAACCAAGTTACCAGTCTCAAGATTTCCCGAGCTCAGAAACAGGATTCGTGCAACAGGGAAGACGCAAACGGGTCGCCAGTCACCAGGTTCTGAACACCTGTCTGGTCTTGCCAAGAAGCAGCATCAGAAACGTAGTATGAGAAATATCGTGTTGCAAATAATGCGACCCGTGCTCTGGGACATATCACACTTCCCGCTAGCAGCAGTCGCTGTAATTAAAATGCTTGATAATTACCCCGTCAGGAATGTTACAAAGGTCACGGACCGCTTGCTGAAGCTCGCTCGGCATATGAATGGCACTACCACCAGATCATTTCGCATTAATGTAACGAAGGTTGAACCCACATTATATTCGCGAGCGTACAGCTTTCGGGCCGAACCTCCTAGCCATCTATGCTTCATTTTTCTTTATTGACCTCATATATTTTCAGGTATGCCGCGCAAAAGAACCAATAGAATGAGCGAGCTGATGTTCTGATGCTGGAACACATAGAGAGGACAAATACATACACAGCCTCAAAGTGCAGAAGAAATTGACGATGAAAGTCACTGAAAAGATTAGCCAGCTGTAGAACTCGAACCCACATCTTCTGGATTAACTGTCCAGGGCTCTACCAATTGAGCTAATTTAACACACACACCCAGCGACTTCCAAGGGCGCGTCATCTGAAGGGGCAAATCAGCCACAGTCTCTCACTCACTCCCTTTCACTCTTAAATTTTTCTCACTCATATACACAATCGTACTACGGGACAGACGCAAGCGGCAACGACGGACATGAGAGAACTGCTGTCCTGAGGCTGGAACACATGGAAAGGACAAATTCTTAAATGACATACAAAGCCTCAAAGTGCCTAAGGAATTAACGGTGAAAGATGGAAGTCACTGAAAAGGTTAATCAGCATGTAGGACTCGAATCCACATCTTCTGGATCACCTGTATTTGGCAGAGCCCTGGACCGGTAATCCACAAGATGTGGGTTAGAGTGCTACAGCTGGCTAACCGTTTCAGTGACTTCCATCTTTCATCAAGGCTATGTTGTGTTCGACGTTAACTTCATAGACAGGGGATAACAGCTGGAAGGAAACCCACCTATGAATGCGTCGATGCAGACCTTCGTCATATCCGCATTCTCATTCGCATTGGGTGGTTTCGCAGAACTGGCGCTACGCATGCTTAACTTCCGGTGCGGTAACTAGATCAAAGCAACGCTTTATCAACGACAACCGAGATCAGTTCGACTGGGAACGCATGCCAGCCAGTGAAGTAATGTACTTTAACGAATCCGTCGCACGTACTTTTCTTATAACCAAGATAAGATTCCGTCACCAATCGTGCATGTTTCGGTTTTATTTTGACGTGCCCATTGAAACAGCGATATTTTTCTGTGTGATATGTGCTGTTCCAACGCGGTCCATTTGACTCTTCACATATCAAAGGTAACGAGACACATTTTAGATATTGCACTATAAATTGTGCAGGTAGTTTACGGAGCAGTCTTCCGCCTCCTGTGGATAGTACGCATGTAGCCATTTCATTTTAGTTTGGGTTGAAGCTGTGACTTTAGTGATATTCTTTTCACATTGTGGATATGATAGTGTTGTCACAGCCACACACAAGTTGGCATGATAAGTACACTGCACGGCATTTTATCCGAAGTGCCCTGTTTTGCAATTTCCCCTCATAATTGCACATATACCGCATGTACTCGCGCCACGCCTTGGTACTCTGACTCCCATTCGGCAACATGTTTTCAGAAGTCACGTGACGAAACGTGACATCACAGTACAAGCCCCACTGACGAACTGCTGAATGTTTTCCGGTAGAAGACGTGATCACAGACTCTGAATGTCCTTCATCTATTGCTCTTATCTATACGTCTTATTTTGTGGTATCATCTGGTATGCTATCACACTGCACGACGTCAAGAAAAATGGCGAATGATATTCTTGGAATTGTTTTGTTGTAATGAAATGTGTTTCTTTGGCAGCAAACCGTATGTTATAACATCACGAAATGCACTGTACACGACTGATAAGGATTATCAGCTACATACCAATTAGTGTCAAAATATATACTGGTTGAGGTAAGATAAACGTGCTTAATGTAAGTGAATGTTTAGAAATACGTCGAAGTGTGCGCTCTTTGTACGCGTTGTAATATAGAAAACGAGGTTTCCGTCTCTTTGGTAGTCGCATGATTCACATGTAAAGTTGTGGCATGTGCCATTTCTTTCATGCGGTTTTCTTTTCCCATAACAAGCACTCGGTATTGAGGGAAAGTGGTGCTACACTGTCAGAAACATGAGCTGTCAAAACCTGTTTCCTATCGGGCTGATTCTCCTCAAGAAGAAGGAGCACTGACTGTAACAGGAAGCGACACAATTGCCCCGCGCAGTCTGCTTGCCGTCGTGCCTCTGATAGTAGTATTGCCTCTGAGTGTTGTCTGCCGGTCCTAATGGAATATCCCCGTAAGATCTACGGGTGGTTCGTCCTCTTGGAGACGCAGGGAAATCAATTGCCACGTCAGAGGCAAGCAATAAAAGGAGACAACGCGCAGAAACGGAGACATGGCAAAAAAAAACCACTCGCTTATATGGAAGCAAATGGCAACTGCGCGAACGATTTTTCGCGGGATTTTTCTCTGTCTTCTTGAGTTCTATTATAATTGTGTACATTGTTTGAATGAACGAAGTAACAAAAATATTGATTGATTGATTGACTGAGTGGTGAAGGTGGCGTGTTGACATTACTCAGAGCAGAAAAGAAGAAAAAATTGAATTAACCACTTCTTTATTTCAGTGTACTGGCCTCAGTACATATTAACATATAGCCAAAGATGCCGTACTCAGGCGAAGCGTTGGAGAAAGAAGGGTTAAGACGTACCTCAGCTGGGTGGTCAGCACCGAGATGGGTACATGGACGTGTCCGTGTTTTGGGGATACGACCAAAAAGCACTCGCCGTCGATGTCTGTCATGTCAACAAGCCTCAGATGGGCCCTGACGAATACCTACCATAGACGTCCTGGACAAGGTAGAAGCACCTGACCAACGGTTTGATCGCGTTATCCACGACGATGCTCAGGCTTGGATGCACCGACTTCCACGCTATTCCGTACTGTTTCTAATGATTACGCGTGTTGGTGTATAGCTGTTGACGCTGGTGTTACCAAAACCTAAACATATCGGGTTTTGTGAGCTTTCGGATTCCTCTTGGCTTTCCCAGTAACACATTGTTGATATCATCCTAACCTACTTGCACGTTGACGACTCTTCATGCGTGCGCTTGCCCTGCCATCGTTAACTGTTGTGGGCATCTTAGAATAGAAGTCGAGAATTTTCTTGGGATGGGCGGCGGAAAACCCTGGAGAGTTCTGTACTTTTCGATTGGCGTCAGTGCCCACAGTTTTCCTTCTGCTGCCTGTAGCTTTATCTGATGAGGACCTGCTTTCCGTGCTTTGAGATGTTGCTGGAGGATCTTTGAAGCTCATATCACTTGATGAAGACCTCATTTGATGTGTCCATCGGAACATTTTGTTTTGCGACTTCAACCCGGCACGTTGTATGCTGACAGTTGCCTAGACGGTAGCACACGTTCTCAGGAATACCAATTGCGGAGTTTTGAACAAAAATATATGGTAGTTTGTGGCTTCAACGTATTGAAGTTCAGATGTCGATTACTGCCAAAGAAGATTGCCTTTCTCTGATTACATCCTCGTGCATCGTGCATCAGGCATGGAGACGTCGTGGACTACCCAGACCACTTGAAGTTTGTGATTGCCTTTGTCAGGAAGTTCTGCTGTTTCTGTCGGAGACATGTTCAGCGGTTGTTCTTTGTGGCGTTTGAAGACTTCCAAAAAGCAGCTAAAACGTTGACTCAAATGTTGTGTCGGAGGAGGCAAACAACTTTTCCTCGACTGTCGTCATTCAGTTCTGTGGATGAATCTCGGTTCTGATGGGTTCTGATAAGCGCCAGTTTTAATTCGACCCATGGTATGGTATTCTGCTTGCAGACGAGGCAGTTCGAGCGAGGATTCTACAAGTTCGATCAGGTCCGTTGGGTATAGTGGACCGCTCTGGACGTTCGTAAAATGTCTTGTGAAGACCTGGTTCGGGTGTCATCAACCCAAGGCTTTTTTTTTTTTCATATGTACACATAGATCACTCCCCTTGTTGTTTTCTGCCAACAAATGTTGCGGCGTTCCTGTGGTGAAGACGCGCCTTTTGTACCTTCATGAGTAGGTATTAGCGTTTCGCGACCTCGGTCAGTACCTGTGACGCTGGTGTCTGTACAAACTGGTATGCGACGATTATCTGATTTGCCATCTCGAGAAACAGCTTTGAGCCCATAGACTGCCCCGCTGCTTTGTTGTTTTGGACGGGACAATCCGGGGCCGGTATGCCTGTCGTCGTTGACGCAACTGGTGACCACCAATTTGGGACGTGATCACCAGTTCCTCGACCAAAAGAACATGATATGCACTGCCGTTGTGTGCTGTTCAATTTCAATTGATGTTCGTCTCGTCCGTAGCATACGTCATAAAATAGCGTACTGCAAGTTGTGTATGATGACGACGCGAGTATTACACAGTAGAGCCATGGACTCATCGATGTACGGTGTGGCACTCAGAGCTTCGTTGGCCGGATTCACCGCAAAGGTGAATCCGTTACCAGCCCCCACCACGTGGAGGTGAAGTTGAGTGCCACATGTGGGAGCCATGAATCCGTGGTCGAGGTTTCCGGGGGCAGGCGGTCGAGATCGAAAAAGGCGTTCAAGGAGGTCACGGATACGGGGACAGGCGCGGTCGAGGTCGGTGTAGGCAGTCACGGGGCATCAAATAGTAGGGGGACATGCAGGGGTCGATGACGGGGACAGTCGAGGTGATCGTAAAACTACGCCTTGGTGGTCTGGGGCTTCTTTTTCCGACAGTCGATGTATACAACGGTATCTGGGAGAGCGTACCGGCGGCCAACGAAGGCAGTAACCAGGGCGTCGATCCTAGGGTCGTCGCAGTGCCGGAGGATACGATATACCGTGTAGGCGGGAGTAGTGAAGTCATGGATCAGGCGGAGAAGGATCTTCATGGCCTGATCGCGAAATTCATTGGGATGCGGTGTCAGCATAATGGCTTTCGTGAGCCTGGAGATATCGCGGCCTTTCAGCCGCCTGTAAACCGAGTAATCGTGGACTATTGAGTCGATTAGTCCGAGGCAGCCACGGTAAGTGTCCTGGTTCGTGGACTTAATCTGCTGGCATATGACGATGACGAGGGCGCTGAGATATCCCTCCACTCGGCGGTGTCTCCTCATGAGGTCTCCGATCTTCTCGAAGGTGCCAGGTGTACGAGATTCTATCTCGCCGGCGAGATCCTCCACTGGCGTCGGGTCTTCCGCCGGCGCCAAGCACGCGCAACGCAGGAAGCTAAAGACTCGCAGAAAACAGGCCATCCTGGTGACAGCAACACTACGGGTATGAGTTAGGAAAAACGATGATAACGTTAGACCATTTAGGGGTGGTAGTAGTCATCGTTCATTTTTGAAGCTTAGTGTTAATGATAACCGTCGCGCGACGCTCGTGATACTTCGACAATGTTTTCTAGCCTGCTTGCTATGGGTGATATGACGTTTACTAGGCTGTCGATCGTTGCTAAGGATGGCGCGCCAGCCACCACCGTACATGCAGCTTCCCACCTTTTCCGGTATCGCGTACGCTCAAAATATTTTCACTGACGGTGCAAATCGACATGAACAGTGGTGATATACGACCCCCAAACTCACAGTCTAGGAACCAACTTTTCATCATAGACAATGATGAGGGGGTTATTTTCAGGCAAGAAGGGTTCATTCGTGCCGAACTCATGTGTGTTACTTCGTTACGCTGATGGATCGCTTTCTGATATTATTTCCATTCTTGCGCTGCGCTGGTCTCGGGGCAAACCAAGTAACAATGGCTTGCAATGCTTCCAAGCAATTAATGAGGACGCCGTGTTATTATGTGAAAAAGTACTTTCAAAACTGCGCACTGCGCACAGTTGGTCATAATTGCCGTATGTTCTGTGATGGTGCCATGCAACTAGTTGATATTCACATTCCAAAAATAAAACAATTCAACAGCTGCCCGTGGTTCTCACAGCGTCTTAAATCTTTTCTCAATTGGGACGTGCAAAACAAAACATTTTTTTTCAGAGCCATGACCTTCCCAACTTGATGCAAAACAACCCGAAGAAATTTTGGAACATTCTCTCACCACTGAAATCTTGTCACGTCAGTTGAACTGATGAGGACTATTATAGAGGACTACTCTACCGGATAATCTCACTCCGCCCAGGTTTGCTCCCTTCTTCTTATCTGTTGTCAGTATTGATAACTTAAGCATTCTTCTTAAGCATTCTCGATGTCCTACCAAGATATTAGTTCACATGGTGTTTGTAAAATAATCGAAGACATGACCACATGGAATTCACTCCAACAAGGCTAATATCAAGCGAAATCCTGTGTTGCATTTCTTCATCTGCCCACAATGCCGAATGACTAGAAAACAGCCACGTTCACCCCAATACACAGGTTAGAAGCAGGTTGCAGAAAACTGCCGTAGGATTTCCGTTACCTGCAGGGCTCTACCAATTGAGCTAAGCTAACAGCAGCTAACAGCTGCTAACCTAACAGCTGGCTAACCTTTCAGTGACTTTCATCTTTCATCGTTAATTTCTTAGGCAAATTGAGGCTTTGTATGTATTCTTCCGTTCTAGGTTGTTCCAGCCTCAGAACATCAGTTCTTTCATGTTCATCAGTTGCCGCCTGCGTCGATCCCGTCGTATGAATGTGTGTGTGAGTGAGCGAAAATGTAAGCGTGAAAGGAGGATGAGTGAGAGAGAGTGGCTGGTTTGTCCCTTCAGATGACGCACCCTGGAAGTCGCTGAGAAGACGTGTTAGCTTAGCTCAATTGGTAGAGCCCTGGACCCGCAATCCAGAAGATGTGGGTTCGAGTCCTACAGCTGGCTAACCTTTTCAGTGACTTTCATCTCTCATCGTTAATTTCTTAGACAAATTGAGGCTTTGTATGTATTTGTCCCTTCTATGTTGTTCCAGCCTCAGAACATCAGTTCTTTCATGTTCATCAGTTGCCGCCTGCGTCGATCCCGTCGTATGAATGTGTGTGTGAGTGAGCAAAAACGTAAGAGTGAAAGGAGGATGAGTGAGAGAGAATGGCTGGTTTGTCCCTTCAGATGAAGCACCCTGGAAGTCGCTGAGAAGGCCTGTTAGCTTAGCTCAATTGGTAGAGCCCTGGACCCGCAATCCAGAAGATGTGGGTTCGAGTCCTACAGCTGGCTAACCTTTTCAGTGACTTTCATCTTTCATCGTTAATTTCTTAGGCAAATTGAGGCTTTGTATGTATTTGTCCCTTCTATGTTGTTCCAGCCTCAGAACATCAGTTCTCTCAGGTATCTTGGCGTTCATCTCTCAACAAAGACGACATGGAACACACACATTTAGTATGTAATCTCTAACGGAAATCTTTCGTCGAACATTATGATTCGATGACATTAATATACGTCGAACATTGAAGCAAGCATCTCGCCACTTATAACATTTAACATATTTCACTCTGGCTCGGTCGACATTGGAATACGCCTCCGCAATATGCACACTAAAAAAATTCACACCTCTTTAGGTGTTAAAAGGGTGTATTTCACAATTTACACTCCATGCTTAACTGTCTAACACTCATGTGAGTGTAAAGGGGGTGTATCCTGCTGTTTACTCCCTTCTGCCAGCTTTTTACACCCCTCCGTGAGAAGGTCATCAGGCCCATAGGGTGTAAAAGGCGGGTGAGCTGGACACAGTATTTCTGTAATTTTAGCAGTGATGGGACAGAACTAAAAAACTGCACAGAATTAAATGATATGCAAATGACGCCAGCCGACTTCTTACCCACTACCAAGACCAGTATAGATATTTTATTTAGGGTCTCAGAGGTGAACATGGGCATGACAGTAATGGACTGCACTTAATATGTACATAACCATGCAGGAACAAAATGATGGAACTCTTTCAATGTAATGCGGCCTTCGAGTGACATCAGAATAGCATAGCAAAAGCATATTAAAAAGTGAACCTCATAAGGGAATGGAACCCCTAGCACAGTGCAAAGCGTGTGTTGACAACGTGCCTGTTTCCAATTTTCTGAACAATGAGCTGCTCATTGTGCGAATCCTTAATGTTATCTACTACTACATATTGGGAGGTGAAGTTTACAACATACATGTGAAAATGGCTGTCAAATTCAGCTGTGTCAAGGACCTGTGCAACCCCCAAATACAATTGGTTCACCACGTAAATATCACAGAGCTGTGCAAACACAGGATGGTCATCATCACTGACACTTTGAACAAGCACACTGCCCGAAGTGAAGAGGCTGCCGTCAATGGTAACGGATTTCACCACTGCAACATTTTCACAGACAATGTCATGATCACATAGATAAGACGTTAAAACATCTGGGAGGTGCTGGAAAAGGCGTGGCTTACATCCCGATGTAGTGATTCTGAATTCGCTGTAACCCTGTGAAAGCATGTACATTTGTAGGTACTGATGCCTTGTCGCAAGACTGTAGGTAATGTTCTTGAAGTTGCGAATTTTGCGAGCTAGATCTTTAAAATACTGATGTTTGCTTTCAAAGCGCATAGCCCACAGTCCAATGAGGGGACCGTACTTGTAGATATATGACGCGTAGTGGATTAAATAATGCATCTTGCAAGGAACTTGCACTGACGGGAACAGGGTGTGAAAATCCAGCTGGAAGAAATGAACACGACGCTGAAGGTATGGCACGTGAGACGCAGGAATCCTCCTGCACATGATCAGATCAACGATCTCTCTCAATTGTATGTACAGCTTCCAAGCCAGGTTGTCAGAAGGTACACGATCCGCAATGTAGAATGGCAGATGTCTGAAGAAGCAAAAGATCTGACTTGCATTGCCTTTCATCTTTCCTTTCCTGAAGATAAAATCTTTTGAAAGCTCCTCTAGTTTGTTTCTCTGGTCGTAGATCCCATAAGTAAAAGTGACAACTTCTCGATTCAGTTCGTCCAGTGTGAAAAAATGTGAAGCTATCAGGCTTGAAACCACATGCTTGATAACAAATGGGAGAACCCCTTCGTGGACATCATGCATAATGTCAGGGGGGAGATGAAGCGTTGGGTCAAAACCATGGAAGGTCAAAGAACAGGGCTCCTTAACACCATAGAGCGATACAGTGGACACGCCAGAATTCAGCATGCTTAAGTGGTAACGGTGACCACTTGGTGTACGTGGGGTGAAATCTTGCTCAAGGTACTTGAAAGAAATTTCATGGGGGAGAGCAAGGCAGAGCCTGCAAATTCGTCCGTGGCTGAAGCTGCACTTGTACCCCCCCCCCCCCCGACCCTTTCACAATTTCCCCGTCGACACTGACACCTTCTGTCTCAAGGCGAGAGATATCTTGCACAAGCGGGGAAAGTATCTTGTCAAGTCCGTAGGCAGCTACATGCTTGTCTTTTGTAAGGAGCACGAGATGAACACTTGACAGTGACGATCTGAATTTCTGGTGCAAGTTGAGAATGGAAAAATAGATGGCCATCAGCTTGTATTTTACTCTCTTACTCCCCAGCGGGTCGCATACTTCGAATTCATCACTGTATATTTGTAGACACAGCTTCGATGTGTCGCCTGCAAAGTATGAATGATCAAGGAACTCTGTACCATCAAACACTGTTGATAGATAACCGGTACTTCCACTTCAAGTTTCATGTCTTTCACGTGCACCTGAAATTTGTAGCAAATGCTTCAGGACTTCACATATCGGGACATAGTGGAACTGGTCCACTTTACCCCTTTCAGTCTGTCCGAGGACAATGGCACGGGGCTCAACATATGGCAACACCTGTTTCCAGTAAGACTCTCGAGAGTGCCTCGTTTTCAGTTCTGTGAAGCCGCGTTCCACAAGAGATGTAAACCTTTCCTGCAAGTTGGCTACAGGTTCTTGTTCCACTAGTCCTTGGATGTATAGTATGATGTCATTTCCAATCTCATCCAAGGTGGATTCCGGAACACGTCTGCCCTCCTTCCACTTAAGAAGTAACAGGGCAAGTTGCCTAACAGCGTCTGGTTCTGCGGTCGTGTGGTCCTGCCCAGGCTCGTTAACACGGCCCTGCTCAGGTTCGTCAAAAGGGCCTTCATCTGTCGCTTCATGGCTGGGGCTACCTGCTGCGTCAACAATGTCAGACTGGGGTTCGGGACCTCTCCTGCCTTCCTCAATCAGGTCACTGTGTCTCTGCGCAACGTGGCTTCGGTAGGATGAGTACCGTGCAAAAGTTCTTGGGCAGTTGTTCAGGCCACACACCCAGTTGCCTTCATGTCCATGGCGAGAATGAAGATGTCGAAATAGACCGCGGAGAGTGAATTCTCTCCACTGACACCTTGGACACGTGAAGTACCGCACAGCTGGCATCTGAAGAATAAAATAAACTGGGGTCAGATGTGCAAGGATATTATAACAAGAGCTCTAAAAACATTGGTAGTAATGGCTGTAACAGCACTGACTATGCTGTCTAGGACTTTATGCTCATTCTTTTTGCACATAACGCATTGTTATTTGCATCACATGCAAAATAAACATCACTGCTGTTACGTGAGGGCGAACAGGGACGAGCCTTGTAAAAATGTAACATGCCCTTCTATGTTGTTCCAGCCTCAGAACATCAGTTCTCTCATGCCCTTCCCAGTTGTTAGATTGAGGAAGTAGCAAGCATATATGTGCCCAGCACGATGCTGCTGAGGTGTCTAGATTACATTGTCTGCTATAACACGGGTTTGATTGTGAGCAAAAGAATCGCCCCCAAAAATGCCGATACATTACCGCGGCAGACGTGAAAGGTACGTAATAAAATGCCTCAGCTGTCATTCGAAGCAGTTGCTTAAGTTGTCAATACATGTACAGGGTGTTATTTTTCGTTTTTAATCTCAATTCGATCTATATACGTTAACCCAGCAACGAAATTTCATCGTCAGTCTAGTCACGGCGAAAGAAATACATGTCAGCGCAGCCTAATTCAGTTGCTACCAACCGTTCAACCCCGCATGAACCATGATAATTTTCTGAGCAATAAAAGGCAAAAAGGATACCACTCTTGAGCCTAGACGACGGTAGCTACCACCTATAAACAGTCACCAGAAGGTGGCTAAATCGACGCGATTTTTTAAGATACCCTATTACCCAAATCATAATTTCCTTCATGCTATCCACGCCCGGGGTCCTCAATCTGTTTGTGAAAGAAAGCAGCTGCCCCTTTTCTAATCGTATGCAAAGCTCTTCTCACACAAGACGGCAACTCTAAGTACGAATACATTGGGATGAACAAAACTTACGGTGGTTTCGCTCTCAGTCGTAGACAAGCTGCATGTTTCGACTGCACAGCTGTCCGCCTCCACACAATGACGGATACAGGCAAAAAAAACAGCAGACGAACGCTAAAGCTGCCAAAGCGTCGAACGTGAAGCGGAACACCATGCAGTAGCAAGTCTTTTTCCTGTAATATAGGCAGCGACAAGAACTAAGAAGCTTCGTCAAAAATCGTAGATGGGTTAGCGCCAAACTCTTGGTTGGATTCGACTTGGACTTTGACCAAGTCTAATCCACGTCCAATCGTCCCATCTTGCCCAAGCCAACCCAATCCAATCCACAGTTCGATGTTCAGCGGTTTTCGTTGGGACGCTTGTTTTCGAGTGCACATGTTTAACTCTTTGACTCGCTAAAGTGAGAGCTAGTAGTGCGTTGTCCTTTGAAGAGATTGACAGTACGTAAGCAGTCGGTACTGGTACTGTCTTCCACCGCTCGCTTGCTCGCAATGCATCTAACCGCGTGTCTCGTCGAAGTTGACGGCACTGACGTGAAACGCTAGTTTCAGTTCGAGGCAGACGAAGTCACATTGACCGTCAGCAAATTGAAGGATGCAGTTCGCGACTGCAGTCTCCTCGGCATCAGCCCCATGAACACACATGGTCCTCAGGATGTCCCCACAGTGTCATCGTGTCCTCGTCCTTCGAGGTGTATCCCCAAGAAGTCCTGAGGACAACACTCGCGGACTGTCCGTGAAGAGTCATTCAGGCACGTCCTGTGCCCGTCCCTGCGGGTAGCCAGGAGGACGAGAACTATTATATTGTTTAGTTTACCTGCTCAGACTCCCTAAGCACATTTGTTTTGTTTTCGAGCCGATCCTCGGACCTGACTGACATTTTTCTTAAATATAGGGTACGTAGCCCAGCGTAAAATTCCCTGCCGCCAAAAGGAATGACTGTCTATGATACATGAAGGATTTCTCCTGGAAAGAAAAAAGCGCGCGATTCTGTGGCACTTGTTTTGACTTTCAAAGGTTCTACCTGAATGTCTCAAACCAAAGGAAGTAAGAAACATAGACTTTGGAATGAAGCAGAGCTACTACTTCAATCAATTTTTCGCTTTGGGTATTGTTCTTTGCGTAATCGAAAGAAACATGGACAGCTCACCCTTCGTTTTGCGTAGCGGGCGAGCAGGACTCTCGAATTTACGGAGCGTCACGTTATAAGCAACAAACAGTATCTGTGTGGGCTTCGGGAGAGAATTTTCCGAGTTGGTTACGGAGTGGGCAAGCTTAAGCTTATCCTATCCTACAGTTGGCAGTACGAGGATTTCTCAGACTTAGTGTCCTTGACAAGATTCTGTTTCTCAGTGGAACAATAAAAATGCTGCATTAACTTTGGTGTCATTGCAATTTGATGTAACTTCTGTAAGCACTTGGCTGATGTGCGTGCCAGAAATACCAAAATAATCCAGGTGACACGTGGTGCGCTAGTATACGTCTAAAAATGGGCTAACTTGAGACTTTAGGGGTACCGATAAATTTAGACGTCTACAAGCTGTCCATAGCACTATACATTATTTAGACGTCTAAGAAGGGGCGGTCACGAGACATGGCTGAGATATTTCGCAGTAGACGTTTACCGTTAGACGTCTAAAAGCATGTCACACGTTGACCACATTTAGACTTGCATCACAAATTCATGCAACCATTTTCACTGGAGCTATAACACAACGTTGCCTCTGTGTTCTGCGAAATATTATCAAAGTATACTTTGTTCTTGCTGCTGGTCATGACAGAGTGACTAGAAACCGTGTGTCTTGCAACCGTGAGGCTCAACGTGATTAGATTCAACTGTTATTGGCACGTACTGCCCCATGAACAACCTAGTCTGAATAAAGTTTCAAGCAGGCAAAAGAAAATGTGACTGCGGAAGAGTGCTGCAATGAGACGAAAACATACAGCACGAGGCGCAAACACGCCCTCGGGCGCCAGTTTGGAAACGGCATCGGCAGAGGGCGCCGCCAGCGGCGCCGCGCAACGGTCGGCGTTCAAACTTGTTCGCTCAGTTGCTCAGCTGACGCTCGCTACTGTACTGTAGTGTTTCGAAGTTTAGTAAGTTTATTTCTTGTCCAGCGTCGTGCGTATGTTTTCTTGCAATATGTCGGTCAACTGGACAGTTCCGGCATCCTGTCCATACGCAATGAGCGATATCGTTAAGCGTAACAACGAGGGCTGCTGTAGCGGGGAGGCAACGTCCCTTATTTGTTCTCTGTACTTCAGGTTTCAGGGGTGAGTTTGCTTTCTTTCTTGTCCTCTGCTTTCAGATTTGTGCCTGCTTGTGTTCACAATCGCATGCGATAGAGCTCTGGAGCACAGCAGCTGAATATGGTTTTCTTTCTCTGTAGAATGATGTTGCGAATGAGTGACGAGCACAATGGAGATGTGGGACTGACCTAAATGTGTTAACAAGATTGTCGTTTGGTTACGTTCGATGCTGTCTGTTCAGTGTACTGGCGACGAACAATATGGAGATATGGGACTGACGTATGTGTGTGTTAAGATTCAATCGTTTGGATACGTTGTTGGCTCGGGTACCTCTTGGATTTACGTCTTTATTATCTTTATAGGTGCTGGCAGAGTCATGGAATGAAGGTCACGATTACAACGCCTGGCCTGTAAGCCATTTGTTGGCACTTCAGCTGGGCTGGAGCTACGATCACATTTTAGGTAAACGAAAAGAGTTACCTTTTCAGATTTGTTGTCCCCTTGTGTTCTATGTACTCGCTGATCTGACGCTGTCTGCTCTCACTACTCTGTGCTGTTGCCACTAATCTGTGCTGACTGTGTTGCAGTGAAATATGGGGGCAGCCACCATTTTGCCACGGGCAGCATGTTTATGATAGTTGCATTTTTTAAAAACAGTGCGTACGTTGAGAAGTTCTTTCGTTTGATATCTGGCTGTCAAAAGCCGCACACATTATGCTGGCGCGGGTACCTCATGGTTTGATGTATTTTATAGGTGCTTCCAGGCTCATGGATTGGAGGTGACGAATACAACGCCTGTCCTGTGGGTCATTTGTTGGCACTTCGGCTTAGCTGCAGCTACGATCCAATTTCAGGTAAACAAAACCTATTACGTTTTCTAATCTGACTGTGCTGTTGTTCAATATCGCTGGATTTCTAAGAGTTCGCTAATCTCATGCTCGTGTGAGTCTCTTGTAAATACTTTGTTGCCAAATAGCTTCAGTTACAGTTGGATTGTCTGAACTGCGTCTGATTCATGTCATTGATGCCATGCAGCCTGTCAGCATGATTATTTTTCAGATTCAGTCACACAATTTCTTTTTTAACGTGTGCACATTGTGACTTGCCGAGTAGGATGTGTCTCTTCACGATCCCTTTAGTAACCTCATCTTTCGTCTTCGAATTGTCAGTCTGGAATCAAATGGGTTCTCCACGAGCAACTATGATCCGACATGTATGGATACGGAAATACTTGACACTTGCATAGTGCCTGAATAAACAATATGCATAAATTGCAGTTCTGCAGTAAACAAGCTGCATGCAACATGTTTTACATCCAGGCATTTATAGTGATATCACACATTGCCTTTTCTATTTTCAGTGTACCTCGGAAACGTTCCTTCCTGCTACCCACAGCCGTCTACCACCCCACACGTGTGTAAAGCACTGGTTGCCTTTGGAGCACTCAAGCACGGACCCAGAGACAGAGGCAATACTTGCAGCTACCAGTGATATAAGTGCTGCGATTTGTGTACATGTACATTACTATCTGCTTTGGAAGAGTATCAAGATTTGCTGGTATGTGACTGTGCAATAAGGGGAATTGCTCACAATGTCTGCTGACTTGTCGACATGTTTGGAAGTCAGTGTTTGCCCGGTATATTCATAGAAATAAATCTTGTACCAACATCCATGTTGCTTTTGTAAGACATACTGTGCATGAACCGCATATAAGTGCATGTGCATGTCAGTGGCATATACCTGGACGAACCAATACATGGGCCACTAGTGCCAAAATTTAGGTATAAAATATGTATACTTTTAGATGTCATGGCTAATACATGTCTATATGACGGCTCAGTGGAGAGATAAGTACCGTCCCATTTTAGACGTGTGGTCTAAATCGATCCAACAATTATCCGGCTATTAGCTGTATTTTAGTGTAACGTTAGCTGGACTAGGGGACGGATACGAAGCAACAGAGCTACTTTGTTAGACGTCTAATAGATATTTGCAAAGTCTACATTTAGACATCTTTTAGACGTATACTAGCGCAAACGTGTTGCATGGGAACACAAATCAAAACAGGGAATTGAGGGAAAGCATTGTCCTCCATGTGTACTTAAACTGTCCTAAATTGGTCCCTGAGGATGGGCGAGGGACAGCCTCGGGGATGTCATCTCATATGCCAAAGTGGCAGTATTATGACATTTTGAGGATCAGATTTTGATATCCTAGGGATGCCATACCTGTCCCCATCTGACAACCTTAGGATAACCCTGGGATGACAGTGTGTTCTTGGGGAGCCTGTCTGCTAGAGATGCTCTCTTTAAGGTGCTGTAACCTGTCACTTCTTACTACCGTTTTGGCGCCACTTTTACATGGAAGAGGTAAGGGGCCGGCATAGCTACGTTTTGTAGAGGGAAAGACCGAAATCAGAAGCAGGTGTATATACATATTATTGCTGCACAACCGCAGCCTTGTTTGGTCGATTACGGCAGGGCCAGCGTCTGCTTTCGGTGCGCCCTCCTTTCAGGACAGTTTTTGTTTTGGGGGCGGGGGGGGGGGCACGCTGGCCGTGGATTGAGGGACCCATCGGCCCTGAATTGCCTGCGTGCTGTAGTAGAGCATAACATCATACAGTTGCAGCCGTCGTACTGTCCAACATGTGTAACCATCGCAATTTACATTGCAGTTATACGACAACGATTTTAAGTGTTTTGTGTCCCTTATTGACGAGGACACAATTCCACACTTGTCGACTGTGCGTCTCTGTCCAAGCGGGAATACGACTGACTCCGGAGAGCAGGTAGCTATCCGGAAGGGCCTGCCTTGATGCTCATAGGCTGTTTCACTTTTCTCAGGAGCCAGTATCACCCAATAGGCCGGAAGAGCTTCAACCAGGGCCTAGTACCAGTGTGGTAGAGTCCAGGCAAGCAATACAATTTTCATTGAGAAAGAGCAGAATTGAAACCATTAGTTGTTTCATTAGGTATCGCTAGTTCTCATTGTGACCTCGGTATTCTTTGTGTATACATAAAAGTGGCATTCTATTGCAGAGTGCACTGTGAGGATCATGACGGCAAAGGATACACACTCCCCGACTTTGGTGCACTTCATACAGCAATGCTTGCGGTTTCGCATGGGCAGCCACTGAGATCGTCGCTTGAAATTAAAATTGTCGAAGTGCTTTATCAGTCAATGGTCAAGATTACACTGTAAGTAGGTCTTTGAACATGCTGCAGTGCTGGGAAGCTGAACACTCATTTTTGTAGAGAAGTTCTTTCAGTAACTGTGCTTGAATAGCTTTTGTTTCACTGATGCAGTTATCCATCCCGCACGTTCTACCATAAGGCTGTGAACCTGCTACTGCTGTGCTACCCTGGACTGCCAGATGTCATTGGTGATGGACTTGTAAGTGTCGGTTTCATCCCTCACTACCTCCACGATATGATTTTCTTCCTGATAATTTGCATAATCTGTTCGGCATAAAAAGCGTATTACTCTCTCGTCACCACAGGGTGTCCCGTGTAACGTGTCAAAAATATACAAAAATACTATTTGCCAGAGTGTTGTGTGGTCAGCAATGCTTGACCTTACACAACTTTTGCCATTGTTCGAAATAAGTTGGATAAATTTTCAATTGCTGGAAACTTGATTTCTTAAGTTCAGTTCTAAAAATTGCCAAGTGAACTCCCTTTTTGTTCATAAAAGCAGAAAGCAGAATTTGTTGGTTCAGCCGAAGTCGGAATATTCAGAATATTAATTGATGGTTTTCGAGTTTATTTCCATTTGCATTAGCTAATGGCCATTAGTAACAGCATTGATAGACCCGATTCTGGCACACTTTTCCCGACATGTCAAAAAAGGGATCGTGCACCTACAGGGTGGTACCGTATTTCGTTTTACTATAGGACGGCCCCTGAGTTGAGGGCAATGATATTTCGGAAAAAATGACAATAATAAACATGAGTACGGAAAAGGCGTAGCGGTACGGTGATCATGAAGTTACTGGTGCTTAGTCACCATCATACGTACTCCGTGTCACCATTTGTTTTATCACTATCACTATCGTCTCAGAGAATCGTCTTGTGTTCCCTTCGAAGCAGTGGACATGCCTCACTTTTCGTCATGGAGCCCGCGCACGATGACACCGAATAGGAAATAAGATGCGATATTGTTAAGCATTTTGACATGTTTCGCATTTCAGGGGCTTGCCTTCTTGTAAACATCAGCAACAAAAAGCGTTCTACAGACACGCAGCGTTTCGCACGTTTCAGACACGTGCTTATGAGGTGCGCACCACATCGTTGGTCCTTCTACTGGATATGGGTGAATGCATTCCCCACTGGCGAGAACATGTTCTGCCGGTACCGTAGGGATTCGGATGTAAGGTGACACCGTAGCTTGGAATTTGCTATATTGAAAAAAAAATATATATATCGTCGCATATTCAATAAAATACAGTACATGGAACTGAAACAAGGCTCAGCTTCCTAGCTACTGTATCAAATTGTAGAGGCTGTATGAACGAGTTGAAGATCAGTGTTGGATGATAAAAACCTGGAAAAAACTTGGATGATACGTGATTTACATTATATGAATATGATGTAAATCAAATCCAGTTAATTACATTTTTTGAAAAAAAAATTTTGCAATGCTGCTCCTGTGTGAGGATGTGGAACCTGGTAAGGAAAGTGTGCGAGAGTGCAGTAATGATTTGCAGATGACAGGGCTGTGCTTTTACCTTTGCCAAAATGTAGTGTTAATTCTTTAAACATTTGTCCAGAGCTCATGGCTTCTCTCCGTGAGAAATAAGTTCAAGAATGAACGTCGGAAAATGATGGATGATGGACAACGATGTAGTACTGGAAAATCGTGTGACATATGCAAGCAAAAGGCGTCCAGCTAGCGGTGGTGACGATGTACATGAGCTGCAAAGGACAAAACGTCAGGTACGTTTTTTCAAGCATGGTGCATTGCGGGAGGCCAGCGTTACAGGCACACTTTGCATGTATTTGTCCAGCAAAAGTAGTGATAGCTTTTGTGGCGGCAAGTTTACAAGCTTTCTTGTTCAACAGTGCAAAAACTTCATTGCACTTCTTTCATTAATTGCATTGTGTCCTTTTTTAAACGATAGAGAGTGATTCAGAAAGAGCGAGCAGTAAAAGAAAAACACTATTTTTCAGCAACTTGAGTCACAGACAGCTGCGACTTTTTTCATTGCATTGTGAAGCGCTCTGTATCGTTTTGACACTGAGCCACTCTGTATCGCAAGACACTGTGCGCCTACATATATTTTTTCTCCCAAGGAAATTGCTCTGCCTGATCCTGGCCTCGAGGACATTGCAAGCCAAGAGATTCACGAGGAGTAGCTGAAAAGTGAGACGAAGAAAAGAAACCCCGATGAACCTCAGATAAAAATAAGAATGGCTGTCACACACAAGGCTAGGATTGCAGACTTAGCAACAATCCCTGTACAGGTGGCGCTCGACAAGTACCCCTACATCCAGGATTCGGAGCGGGTGAAGGAACTGCCGTTTTACTTGTGCCATATTTAATCGTGTTGTAATATTGGCTTTAGTTCTTCAACGACTTCACAACTTTGACTGCGCGGAACGCACTGCAACCGGTCGAACATGGAGTGGAGGAACTGGTCAGGAAGACACTGGATAGCACGATCGACACCTGCAACTCCCTGCTTGATAGCTTACGGCAGATTCCTCACAGGGAAGAAATATGTGAAAGGCGAAAGAAGCGTAAGCAATCATAGTTGCTTTTCTGAGTTTCAAGACATTTATTGCCATCTTCCCTTGCATCATTACACTGCTATGGGTAACACATAAGGCTCCTGCTCACACAGGAGGGCAGATCCACCATTGTTGATTTCTGCAGGGTAGAGTGCCTCTAATTTTTAAAAGAATGTATGGGGTCAACTGGAAGTCATCATTTCATATGTGGCTTGTGCCTCAGTTGGAGATGCTGCTTAGAATTCACAATTGCTGGAGCTGGTGGCATTCTTTCTGTTGCAGATCAACTTGCAGTGGCCGCTGTCCGCGTGCTCTGCCGCTGTGTTCGTGAGACTGGATGTGTGTCACACCTTTTTGTGCCCAAAAATGTGAGTTTTGTTCCCCTTATTCACCTCGCTGTTTCTAGAAGCCTATCTGTAATTACAGTAACCCTGTTTACAGCAGACATGTTATGAAAACTGATTCCGCGTGGAATTTTGCAGAAATGCCCTGTTTCCCGCGTCCTTTGTGCAATTTTCATTTTTTTTCATGGATTCCCGTCACTGAAATATCAATGTGAAATAAGTATTGTTGTGGGATTCTTTTCCGTTTTCCTACAAGGTGGCGATAAAGGTCAGAAGTTGCCCAAAAAGTGTGGCACATTTAACGAGTTTTCCGTGCAATACAGCTGCAGGTATTTATAATTTGCCATGGCAAAAATGCTCACAGTCATTCAGTTCTGTATCAAAAAATTTCAGTACCAATCTGTTTTCTTTACGCGTCGTCAGCTCGAAAACACATTTTTGCCTCTTCTTTTTTTTTCTTTTCTGTTCATGGCATGCACGTAGGGCTTTGAAATTTAGTACACAAAGAGCTGTGTGCGTACTTATTACGTGAGAAAATTTTCATTTCTCTCAGTTCCTGGGGAGGCCGCCAAATAATTACGAAATAAAATATGCATTTTCAGAAATGGGCAATATTGCAGGTGGAAAAAGTCAATGTTGCCATGGCATTAGGTACACGTGGTCAGTGCTAAGGTGGACCACAGGCTGTCCCCTTTCACACAGCAGAGAGTCACCAAGATGCTTTTTCTTAACTTCGAAAAATAACTTTTTGAACATGTACTGCGTTTTCCCTGTGGGAGCCTACCATTCTGCAAGCTCGATTGTGCCACCGATAGCAATGTGGTCCACTAGCTTTATGTTTTGATGAACACATTCATTTGAGTTCTGTCTGGGTACATTGAAGGCAATTCTTGGCGTTGAACATGCGCAGTATTCTAGCAGCAACATCACAAAGGGCATACTTTCTGTAGCCACTCCACTTTCTATGGCAGTCCCAGCAAACCTCCCTGCAAATATCCTTATGAGGCAACTAATGCCTGAAAGTTACAAAAAATGATTCTGAACACGGCGACAACAAGCTACGTAAAACGAGGCACGTGACCCGCTGTTGTCACTTCCACGTGCCCAGTACGTGACCATCGGCTGTTTCCCTAAAATAAAATACTCATTTCAACTTGGTTATTGGCAGATGCCTCACGCTAATAACCAGACCAGTGTGTGTCTGTTGCTTAATTCATGCTTGGATTACTTCCTTTTGTTTCTCACACAGGGCTAATAAAGCTTGGCATAACACAGTGTATTTATTTTGAATGCAGTAATGGTAACTGAATTACATTTGTATTGCAGGAAAAGAACATTCCATCCACACCGTGTGTCCTCTACACAGGGGAGACTCTCGAGGAGGCCCAACATCTACACTTGTACGTAGAAAGACAGGAGAACTTCCGTGTTATCGATGCAGAGGGAGCAATTGCGGCCATATTTGCTGCCTATTGGGTCTTCCAAGTGAGATACTTCAAAAACGTCACTAACACTTTGACCTTCATCGAAAACCACTGGTACAAGCTCAACGCCGCCACACCCAAAGCGTCAGTGATCAGACTGCTCAACAAGATGGCAAGTGCTCCGGCGTATCCCACAGACGCCGAGTGACGGTTATAAGTTTTGTGAAGCCGGATGCAAACGTCCCAAGTGCTGTGCTAGCACACTGTGGCCACTAAGTGTAATGGCCTTTTGCTTTTTAAGGCATCTGGAATCATTAGTGGCAAACTACCTTGCCAGCTCATTGTGCATACCTTTTTAGATTTCCATAAAGTTTAATATACATATTATGTAGACAAGTCAAGGGCACTTTGCACTACAGCTGTTATTCGTCGTAACTTTCACTCAGCTAATCCTTCCCAAACCTGATTTTTTTAATGGCTGAACCATTAATTTTTTAGGAAGGGAGTTGCCTCAGGACAGGAGCCGCCAATATTTAGAACAGAGACTGTTGTTCTTCTGGGCACCGTCCTCATCATTGGCAGGGTATTTAAAGAGTTAGTTGTGACGTGTTAAAGGATCATGCGAATTCGCATGAACCTTTAACTTTGACTTTGGCACCGAGAGCTTTGTGTATTTGTCCTTTCTTCTGTGTTCCAACCCCAGAACAACAATCTACATACTGTTCTGTAGAACAACTCGGCTGTCTACGAATTATTTTGAGACAGCACTTCATCTACTATTCAGGTGTGAGAACGATATATGCAAACCCAGTCAACCGTATATGTCTTAGGATATCCCTATATCATCTTTCATCCATGTCTGGACATGTGGATGTCCTGAGGACTACGAAGAAACCTCAGAACGCCCCGTGGACGACTGGAGGACGGTCAGAGATGCAGCCATGGACGTCCCCTGCTTGTCGAAGGGACAATGCATCCACATACACTATATGCGACTTATATTTCGTGAACTTCATTAATGCATCTGGACCTATGCGGGCAGAGACACCGTCACAAACCACTCAAATTACTGCACCGTACAATGAACAATTTCACGCGTTAATTTGTTCCCGTTCGCGTTGTTTTGTTGTTTAATTTGTTAAGAAAAAAATTGTGTTCCTTCACGAATTTTTTGCGAACGATCTATCGAACGGATTTTTGTTCTTAAAACGGCTTTGATATCTGGTGACCGAAGATATCAGATATTCTCATGGATGAAACAACTTCGTAGTTTTTATAATCAAAAATCTAATTAAGACACTGCCTTAGGAGTCTGCAAATGCCCTCCTAGGGAGTGCCCTTCAGCATATGCTATATTGCAATTGATTTCATCTCGGAAAAAGTGATAGATATATTTAAAAAGAATATGGTCACATTTAGCTGGGACACCCTGTATAGGCAATGTGCTGCACGAGAGAGCCGCCCTTGCATATGAAAAAAAAATACTTGCGATAAAAATGAGAAATAACATGTATGGCACTGATGAGGGTTTTTGCCACCCAAACAGGCGGTTTATACGTGTATACCCCATTTATTAGGCTAATTATTTTATTAACTCTGTAGCGGCCGGTGGACAGCGACGAAGATGGTCACGCGCCTGGAGCACCTGCCTCAGTTCCACCGGCGCGGCCGTGGAGATAGGCCACCGTCATCGCTTCTCCGTGGCATACCATCATCGCCGGTCGGGACTCATGTAGAGGGACACCACCTCCTCTACATTTGGTGACCCGGACTATGAACATCATGTTCGACGTAATTCGGCCCTTTTACGATCCCAAATTTGACAACTTTCCCGCATGTCCAGCACCTGATGGCACGCTTCCGCGCAGCTTGGAAGCCGCTCTACTACTACCTATCCGACCGGTACGGTAGCTCCGTGGCACGGCGGCACCCTCAACCTCAACTGTCCAGACCCGCTGCCACGACTCTCACCCTTGCCTTGCATTCAGCATCACCTGCTCATTCCCGAATGACTTCCTGAGCTCGACAAGCGGACTGCTGCATAGCGACCTCTCTCCTACAAAGCACTACCAACCGGTACACACGCGCATCACAGCTTCATTACCCGTCGCTTCAGCCCGATGTTCACCGTACCGCGGCGCTCCTTCACTGCCGGCCGCGACACCAGAGCTTCGCGCTAACCTGCTGGTCGCGGCAGTCGCGGCAGCCGATGCCACGGCACGCTTCAGCCGGCGTCTCGGCGTCTCTCAACGGCTCCCACAGCCTCACCCTCTCGTCCTCTGGGACTCTCAGAGCTTCGGCTCCCGTGCCTGTAGCAGCACCCCAGGACCTCCACTTCCCCAACGCCTCACTGTTTTCCTCGCTCTCCTCGGGCTACCGTATCTGATTACTTATTAGCTGTGATGCTTCGCCACCGTCTGCCGTGCCGTCATCCTGTTCAACCGTGCATGCTAACCACGGTCGCCCTCGCTGCCCTCCTCCAGTGAAGTCGCGGGCATCGTCTGCTTTATCGCCGCTCCGCCTCTGAGGGGGGGGGGGGGGGAAGTGATGTAGCGGCCGGTGGACAACAACGAAGATGGCCACGCGCCTGGAGCACCTGCCTCAGTTCCACCGGCGCGGCCATGGAGACAGGCCACCCTCATACCATCATACCATCATTACCGGTCGGGACTCATGTAGAGGGACACCATCTCCTCTACAACTCAAAATTTTTCCACGGAGGGGTAGCTTTCTTTGCGTTCATTAGAAAGTATGTGGCTGCAACATCCTATTCCAATCGTAATTTGAATGCTCCCTTATTCCCCCATTATTTGACACCGAAAAAGAAGCTATCTCTGCAAACGCGCTTTCGGTTTTCGGAGTTCCTGCACTATCGGCCCGGTCCGAAAGCGCTCTCAATGCGCACGGGAACATCATGAGAGAGAGATAAAAGGGGACAGGACTAGAGCACTGCACGAGCCCGGGCTTACCCGACTTTGCCTCGGACTTTGCCTTTTTTTATGCGGGTCTGGGCCGGCCTCGGGCTTCAGCGACCGAGCCCGGGCCGGGTACGGGTTTGACAACGGCGATCATGGTCCTGCATGCACGCGAACATATTTCACGACACTGAACAGCTGAATTTTCATGTCACTTTTGTTTACATTGGGTATGGGATATCATGGCATTCACAAGTGAGAACTATCGTTTTTTTATATGTGATCACGTTTATTCCGTGTAATGGGTCTGGATTTCACACGTGCGCTTACACACATTTGGGGACGATTAGTGTGGGGGGGGGGGGGGGGCGCTGAGATGTTTGCTGCCAAGACAACCTGCTCGCGCCCCGACCTCGTGCATCCATGCTGTTCCTCATTTTACCTCAGTAGGCCCAATAATCCGGTCAGTCGGTCAGGTAATTAGTTATACAGTATTGTCTCGGTGAGCCAGAATCTAATACTGGTGACGGGAAGGACGGCCACGGCAGCACCAGCGTTTCGATTTGCCGCTTGGTCGAATTCCGGAATCGAAGGTTGGAATGGCTGCGTTCTACTTCGAGTAAAGCGTCATCCCCGTTGTAGACGGAAAGCGAATCATACTTCTTACCTTCTGTGGATATTCCAAGCATGAAACTCTGGTAGCCTTGCTAGCACCTTGGCTTCCTCCAGAAGCATCTTTCAGTGACATCATTAAGTGCTTCTCGGAGCACTCGGACCCGGCGCTGTCCGAACTATTGAGTTGTTTTAACTTCCACAAGAGGAACCAGTCCGCTGCCGACTCGCTCATTGAGTACGTGACAGCCTTGCGGGCGATTGCAAGACAGTGCGATTTCGGCACCTTTCGGCAATTAGAGCTGAAGGAGCCCTTACTACATCTGCTTATGCTGGCTCAACAACGCTACCACTCGGCATCATGATACACGACCGACTCATATGCGGAATTCTGGACAGGAACCTGCAGCAGCGCATGCTTGTAGAAGGGAACATCACGTTCCAGCGTGCCTTCAACATAGCGTGCCTTCAACATAGCGCTCGAGACGGAATCAGCTGCTAACCAGCAAGTCCAGCTGCGGAGAGCTTCCAACCCAGTTCCATTTACAGGAAGCAAGGACAACGCTAAATCGAAAGTGGCTCGCGGGCCTTTTTCTAAAAGGGCAACAGCTGCTGACTGCGACTTTCGCACCGCTGTGTGCCACAAATACAAGAATGAAGGCCTCATCGCCCACGCCTGCAAGAACCAGCAGCGGACCACGAAGGCAACCTCCAAACCCATAGTAAGTCCAGCAATGACAGCACCGTTTCTTCGGGGCTACCTTGCCCGCGCTATATACGAGAAACACCATTACGAAATACACTGCTAACGCAGCATGTTTGTGTAATGTAGATTTTAAAATATCCTGCATACCGTTGCACACAGCGCGATTATTGTAGGTCAAACAGCCCGTCTCGATCTTCTCGTCAACGCTTATAATGCCGACGAGCATGGATACCAGCATAGGACGAACAGGAATGTAAGAGCGCCGCTCTGTTTTAACGCTTTCGCTGTTTTTAACAAACGTAGCTGATGTGACTGTATACCTTAACCTTATCAGATAATACCCTGAGAACACAGTGCAAATACCGCGAATTCAGAAAATCACGACGAGTTCAGTAAATCCCAGAGAGCTTTTAACTATGGAAACGAACGAAGTAGAAGAAAGGGTTCAAGCTGCTTCGGTTGCTTCCCTCTCCCCCGATTGTCGAAGGGAATTCAATTTCAAGGACGAATCGTAAAGGAGTGCACATGTCAGCAACCTCCAAGAATCCAAGTTGAACGTAAAGAGCACCGGGTTTTTCTTATGTCGGCAATTTTCTGAGAGGCGTGACCAACACGTCCAGGGTCCGACGTTTCACCACACAATGGTTAACCCGTTGGCCAACTGGCGGGAACGGTTTCACCACGTCCAGCTTAACGCTGCACGGATTACAAGAAAAAAAAAATAGCTTGAAGTAAAAGGGGCATGACACCTGTACTTTTCATGATTTTTTCATAGGCATTTGAAATCACGACAACTATTTTGCATCGCTGAAGAACCATGTCTAGCAGCCCGGGAAACATCACATATCTCAGTACTTCATCAGAGGATGATCATCGTCATTGGATCCCATTATACCAATTCCTACAATTACATTCATGGGTGCTTAGTATGCTGGGCGTGTCGCGTCGGGACTGGAGAGTATCCTGGTTCAAGACCAGGTGCCGACTTTGCTGTCATGCATCTTCCAGGTTCTTCCTAAGACCATGTGAAACATATGCCAGCACAATTCCCGCCCAGGCGCACATTATCGCAGAGCGTTAGTCGCGATGTTCCCCACCCCTCTGAAGCCGACAACGGCGAACCCTCCCCTATTGGTGGCTGGGAAATGTCTTAGTCTCATTAAAAGTTAAGTCATTAAGTATTGGAAAGCGGCGCTTCTCACTGATACCTCAATGATCAATTCCTTGAAAGACTTCCCTATTTTATGAGTGCTGTTTGCGCCATACGACAGGCCTGAGCACGATGTAAGGAAGTCAGCTTTTTCTGCAAAACTCCCAATTATCTCGACGACAACTACCGTGTTTGTACCAATGGGACGAATAGGCCGTCTTACTCATAATTCCATCTGATTAAAATTGGCGGGAAAATTCGATGAGATCATGCCTTATATCTTCTTTTGGCAGGGACGTGAACCTCTCTTGGGCAAACCACGCAATTCGTTCGACCGTTGAATTCTGAAGGCACTGAGAGTTAACAAATAGCAACTACAACTAAGAGAGAACAAGCTAGTGAAGGCAACAAATTGAGACTCTGGAAGAACAATGTACTTGGTTCAATAAGATCAACCGTATCATCTTTTCTAGATAAATGCCTACGGAATAGCGTGTCATGTATAGTGTGCCATGCTCCATTATTACGGTCTCACCCCCTAACCTTAAACTTTTTTTCAGGTCTTGTTCGGTTGTGATATTTTATGAGTGTTGTGATAGTTTTTATTCCATGTTTGCGTGATATCGGCTCGACTCATTCGCGATTTATATATCTGTATACCATTTCACTTCATGTGCTCACTCCCGACTCCTATCAGGCACCCGTAGTACTATCAAGCAATATATGTAATAGAGTGCAGCGAATATAGATGGCAGCAAATAACGTGCGGGTGAATTGGTAAACTACGGTATAACCAAAGACAATGAGAGGGTAGCTCAGAATCAAAAACGATGACAAGCCACTGTTCCTAGCTCGTATGTTTAGTGTTGCCGCCACGCTGACCATGGATCGTGTTCTGCGATTTTTCGCAATTTTTCGCTGCGTTTGCTTGAAGGCACCAGACCCTCCAACGCCCGTCGAGGAGCTCGCCGCGGACATGGACGGGCTAACATCCACGACACAGCGTGCTGATTGGCGAGCGATGCTTCCAAAAGCATCTGTTCCTTCGCTCGCATGAATCTCAAGCACGGATCGACGAGATTCGAGATTCGACGAGATCGAGATTCGAGATTGGATAAGCTTATCTAGTTTCTCTTCTTCACCGACGCATGCTTTCTACAATGTTCGCCGCTCTATAAAAGCTTGTGAGCCCCCAGCCGGATCATTCTTTACCTTGATTTTGTCTGAGAAGTACAGCTCTTGTGTGTTAGGCAGCCAAGCAGCTGAATAAAGCGTTCGTCGATTATTTGCCGTCTCCTTCGTCTGTTTTCGTCCGTGACGATATAGCCGTCAGTTGAGGAATACTGGCCGAAAATGGCAACATTATTTACATATAGCTGTCCACAAAACAACGTTCTATGAAAGTTGGAAACACCCAAACAGCACACCAATATTGGTCCAATATTGGACTCATATGGGCTGCCAAGATTGTCAACATTGGTTCAATATGGGCTGGTAATAGTAGACGAATATGTGGAGTGCAACTAGGCTCCATATTGGACCAATATGGGCTCCCCATTTTGGCAGGCTCATTTTGCGCCAATATTGCCAATATAACAAAAAAAAAAAAAAAAGACAAGGAGGCTGGAGCGCGAGCTCGTAGGCAACCTAACCGAGTCGGTAGCGGATGTGGTGGACGTAAACATTGCTTCGAGCACCATGCGTTGGGGATTTCCGGAGCAGGTCAAAAGAAACCCAGTTGGTCGAAATTATCCGCAGTCTTACCATGCGGCACCTGCAACATGTCGCCACACTGCGCGGACAAATCTTAAGTGTAACGTGACGGTACCATTATAAGGCAGGAGGGTTTTTCGGCGGAAGCCGAAGTGGGAGCTCGGCGGTACTGCGGAGAACTGTTACTCGCAGAAGCTTACGTACCCATAGGTGAGAGGTTTTTCATAACCAATACATGAGGCCATGGAGACCTTCGTCGTATTCGCAAATTTATAAACGCACGATTGGCAAACAGCTGAATCTTTTCCACTATAGAAGACATTATAATAGCCATGTTCCCAAGCAGCACACAATATTGGGCCCATATTGGCTGATCATTGGCGATACTGGTCCAGTACACCAATCAGGACATCCTCAAAGTGTCACCGCGTCCTCGTACGTGACAGGACGTCCGGAGGAGATCCGGAGAGTGTCATCATGGGATCTTCCAGTGATAGTCATTTGCGTACGTCCTGCGGTCGTCAGCCGGAGGACATATACACGAGAAGTAAATTAGTGTAATAATGCGACGTGCATTTCTATGCATGCGCCCATTAATTAGTGTTTCGGTTTCTTTGCCATAGCTAAATTCAAGCAAATCAGCAGTGATCATGTATAAACTACAAACATATTAATAACAGAAAATACAAAAAAATACAGTGGTACAAATACAAATTGAATGATTTCAACGGATACTCCATGCACTGGGTTCAATGTGCGATATAGTGTAGCTTGCTAGACCTTTCATTGCGATCTTGTTGCCATGAATATCCGTGCAAGGTCCCTGACGGGATGCTGGACGAAGCATTTCCGTGGAAGATACAGAAAAGTGATGGCATATTACAGCGCGTGCTTGACTTTCGGTAGATGTTTTAAATCAACTAAGTATGACACACGGACGTTACCTTGGTTGTATCCTCAAACTCCAAGGAATTAGTCACTGGTGTGTTGCTTATACATGAAATTGAATTAAACTCAGTTACCTCACCCTTGGTTTTGACTGAGATGCTAGGAGGGCTCTCGCACATGCGGGAGTTAGTTAGCGCAAGATAAGCAATATATAGTATATGTTTTATCTGCGAAAGGAAATGCCACTGTTGGATATTCCTTTCAAAGTCGACCCTTCTTAGACTTTTTATACCACGGCACCCATTGTTCGTCTTCGAAAAAGAATGAGAGACGGAAAATTGCAAGCTGATGGCCGAGATTGAAAAGTGCAAGAGAGAGTGTGTGTCCGTTTCCACTGGAAACGTCTGCTCATTTCTAAAAGTGAGAAATGAAAGCAGATCCACTGGAGGATTTTACATGATCCTATAGTGCTTCTGAAAGTATCCCAGTCTTGTCCCCAGATGTTGTCTCTAGGACCATCTCCGGATCGTCTCATTCTAACACTTTTCTAACAAATTGAGGATCATGTCGGGATATTCCAGGGATGTCACTGATGTTCCGCAATGACATCCTCAGGATGAGTGAGGGATGTCAGCATGTTCTTGGGGTATGGGACCCGTTTCGCAAAGATTTTCCTCATATTGACTGAAAATGGGCAATGGCCCCATATTGCCAAGTTTGAGCCAATATTGGGAAAACCTTGGCAATATGAGCCCCATATTGCCCGCCTACACCCCATATTGACTGAAGATACGGAAAAAGCTACGTACCCGTGTTGCAAAAATACCCAAGCAGCACGGCAAGGTTAAACGTTGAAGCATGTGAAATACCCAATTCAGTACATCGTTACATCCGACAACAGCCCGCAGATGATACACATGCACATGCACATGGTGCCTCTGACGTCGTTCTATCGCTCTGTAGACATGATCCGCCTGGGCAAGCTCGGCGTTGAGCATGTTTACAGAGGTCCAGATGAATTCAGTGTAATTGACGCAGGAGGAGTACTGTCCTCCAGTCCTAATGGGTTATCCCCGTAAGACTCCTCTGTATTTCTCTGGGGACATGCTTGAAAATCGATTATCACAATCACAGGTAAGCACTAAAAGGAGACGGAAACGGAGCCATGCCGAAAAAACCCGCTCACTTCTAAGGAGGCAAATGGCAACTAGAACGATAATGATTCCTTCATATCAGTTTAAACGGTTCACGAAACTGGTGTGTTTGCATTAGACGCAGCCGAAAAGAAGGAACAAATGCATACATTTATTCACTTATTTATATTGTTGTCCATGTTTTGGGGGCAAGACGAAAAGACGCCGTCGATGTCTGTCATACCAACACGCCTTAGATAGACCTTGATTAATACATACCTTAAGCATGTAGATAATGTAGAAGGACTCGACCAACCGTTTGACCATGCTGTCCTCGACGACGATCGGGCTTGGATCGATTGACTTCTCCGCCATTTCGTACAGTTTCTAATGATTACGCGTGTGAACGTCTTGTTGTTGGCTCTGGTCGTACCAACCGCTCTACAACCTGGGTTTTGTGATTTTTGGATCGCTCTCGCCTCCTTCAATAACACGCTGTTGATATTCCTCTAGCTTCTTCGCACGTTGCTGACTTGCTGACAGCTCATATGTACGCTTGTCTTCCATTGGGTGCCATCATTAACTGTTGTCGGCATCTTCCAATAGCCATCCAGACTTTGCTTGGGATCGTGATGAAGGCCCAGAACAGTTGTGTGACTTTCGATGAAATCAGGGCCCACTGTTTTCCTTCTGTTACCTGTAATGGTTTCTGATGGGGACCTGCTCTGCGTGCTTTGAGATGTTGCTGGAGGTTCTTGGACGGTTACGTCACTTGACAATGAGCTCGTTGCAAGCTCACGTTTTCTATTGCGACTTCAACCACACACACCAACGCTGACAGTTGTCTACACGGCAGCATAGATCCTCAAGAACATAATTGCGGAGCTTTAACCGAATGGTAGAGTGGTTCGTTGTTTCGACTTTTTGAAGTTCAGATGTCGATTACTGTCGAAGAAGATTGCCTTTCTCTGATCGCATGCTCGTGCATCGTGAATCAGGAATCAAGACGTCGCGGACCGCCCAGACTACTTGACGTTTGCCATTGCCTTTGTCAGGAGGTTCTGTTCTTTCTGTCGCTGACACGTTCAGGGGCTCCTGTTTGTAGCGTTTGAAGACTTCCAAAAAGCAGCTGAAACCTTGACTGCGAATATTGTGTCGGATGAGGCAAATAACTTTTCCTCAACTGTCGTCATTCAATTCTGTCGATGCCTCTGGGTTCTGATGGGTTCTGATCAGCGCCAGTTTTAACTCCAACACCAGCTTTTGGACCCATGGTATGCTATATTCTGCTTGTAGACGAGGCAATTCGAGCAAGCATTCTACGAATTCGATTAGGTCCGTTGAATATAGTGGACCACTCTCGTAAAATATCTGGTGTTAACCTGCTTCGGTTATTACCATCATAAGGCTTTTACATTTGTCCCCTTCGATCAGTGCCCTTCTTGTTTGCTGCCAACAAATATTGCATCGTTTCTGTGACGAAGATGCGCCTTTTGTACTTTCATCAGTAGGTAACAGCGTTTCGTGACCCCAACCAATACCTTTGGACGCTGGCGTCTGTATCAATTCTTATGCGACGAATATCGGATTTGCCATCTCGACAAACAGCTTTGTGCCCCTACGATGCCCCGCTGCATTCTGCTTGAAGACGGGACAATCCGGGGCCAGTATGCCTGTCGTCGTCGACGCAACTGGTGACCATCAATTTTGCAGGTAATCACCAGTTCTTCGACCAAAATAACTTGATATACAATGCCTTTGTGTGCTGTTCAATTTCAATTGATGTCCATCTCGTCCGTAGCACACGTCTTTAAATAGAGTACTGCAAGTTGTGTATGATGACGACGCAAGTGTTACCCAGTAGAGCCATGGACTCCGTCGATGTACGGTGTGGCACTCAGAGCTTCGTTGGCCGGATTCACCGCAAAGGTGAATCCGTTACCAGCTCCCACCACGAGGAGGTGAAGTTGAGTGCCACATGTGGGAGCCATGAATCCGTGGTCGAGGTTTCCGGGGACAGGCGGTCGAGATCGGTAAAGGCATTCAAGGAGGTCACGGATACGGGGACATGCGCGGTCGAGGCAGGTATAGGCAGTCACGGGGCATCAAATAGTAGGGGGACGTGCAGGGGTCGATCACGGGGACAGTCGAGGTGATCGTAAAACTACGCCTTAGTGGTCTTGGGCTTCTTTTTCCGACAGTCGATGTATACAGTAGTGTCTGGAAGGGCGTAGCGACTGCCAACGAAGGCGCTGGCGAGGGCATCTATCCTTGGATCGTCGCAGAGCCGTAGGATACGATAAACCGTGTACGCGGGAGTTGTGAAGTCATGAACCATGCCCAGAAGGATCTTACTGGCTTGATCCCGAAATTCCTCGGGATGGGGTGTCATCATAATGGCTTTTGTGAAGCGGGATATATCGCGACCTTTCAGTCGCCTGTAAACCGCGTAGTCGTGGACCATACAGTCGATTAGTCCAAGGCAACCCTGGTAAATCTCCTGGTCTGCGCACTTAAGCTGTTGGCATAGGAGGACGACGAGGGCGCTGAGGTATCCGTCCACACGACGGTGTTTCTTCATGAGCTGCCCGATATTCCCGAAGATTCCCGCTGCGTGGGATTGTATCTCCCTGCCGAGATTTTCCACTGGTGCCGGGTCTTCTGCCGGGCAATCCACGCGCAGCAGAGAAAGCCAAAGAGCCGCAAAAAGCGCGCCATCCTGGTCAATGCAACACTAGGCATGAATGAGGAAGAACGATAATTGTGTAAGATCATTTTCGGGTGGAAGTAGTCATAGTTCATTTTGGAACGTTAGTGTCAATATTAAGCGTCGCGCGACGCTCGTGATAGTGCTATAATATTTGCTAACCGGCTTGATACGTGTACTACAACGTTTCCTCGCTTGCCAGACGTTGTTAGGGGTGGAGACCAACATACAAGCACTTTCCCACCTTTACCGGTATCACGATACCGGCAAAGGTGGGAAATTTTCACTGGCGCCTAAAATCGATACGAACAGTGGCGATATATGGCCCCCAAACTCAAACTTCAGAAGCCAACGTTTTACCATAGAAAGAGATGAGGGTGGGGTCGTTTTCCGAAAAGAAGCGTTCACCTGTGCCCAACACATTTCATTTCATTTCATTTTATCACCCTCAAGCGCAATTGCATTACAGAGGGGAGTTAGACAAAAGAATACACAAACTACACATATGAAATAGTTTGAAAACAATACTTTAAGAAACAACAATGTTATAACAACAGGAGCTGAGAGACTGCTTTACGAGATGAATCTGGGTTAGTTATCTGAACTCTGTTATGTGGTTCCACTCAGTTGCCGTATGCGGGAAGAAAGAATGAAAGTAAGAATTAGTGTTACATGAAGGAATGTGACCTTTGCAACAATGATCATTGCGGGACGAAATGTAAAAGGGGCGAGTGATAAATTGCATACTCAATTCGACGTGCTGATAACTTTTATAAAAGAGGCAAAGCCGAGATATTTCCCTGCGTATCTGAAGTGGCGGCAAACCCGGAGATTCTTTCATTGATATGATGCTGCTAGTGCGATGGCAGTTTGATAGTATGAAACGTGTAGAATGATTTTGTATCATTTCAATGGCAGAGGTTAGTGTGGACGAACTAGGATCCCAAATGGCTGACGCGTATTCCAGTTCCGGACGAGTTAAAGTTTTGTACATAGCTTAATATTGGCAGGGGCCTTTGAGAAATTACGCCCCAAATAACCTAATGAACGGTAAGACTTACCAGTGTCGTAGTCCACATGGCACTTCCAACTAAGGTCAGAGGTATGCACACCAAGGTACTTATGAGATGTCCATAGATAGATAAAATCCATAGAAGATAACACATGTGTTACTTCGTAACGCTGGTGGTAGCTTTCATTCTCTTAGCCGTAGAGATAAACTACTCAGTGTGGGTTGCGCGCTCCATAGCGCTACACGGCGGTCGCGCTCGGGGGCCGTCACACGTTCTAAGCCTCGTTCGAGCGGGTGTTCGCAGAGTTTTGCACATGGAGAAAGCAGTCATTGGTGGTGTGGAGTTCGGAAGACGCTGGCTAACTTTGTCTGTGCTATTTCAAGAAACGCATGGAATGCAGAAAGAATGCATCAAGAAACGCAGTGCCAGCTGACGAAATAGCACAGCCTGCTTTCTTCTTGTACTGAACTGCGTCTTATCATTACAGGTGTGTATCAGGAGTCTTTAACATATTTCCCAATGTCAGTGCCCTCGTCGCTGTGAATGTGTCATTTTTGTCACCTTTGTGATAGCATTTTTCATGGCATCCACGTCTCAAATATCGATGTCTGCTAAAGATATCAGCAAAATATGTGAAGAGCTTCGTAAAGAAATCATACAGCTTCAGCAGTATTCCCGTAATGTGAACATTGAAGTGAAAGGCATTAAGCCCGCACCAAGCGAAAATCTCCACGATATTATCCATCGTATTGGTGAAACTATAGGAGAGCCAATAGAACCTTCTGATGTGGCGGTGTGCCATAGAGTTTCTACAATGACATCATCCAGCAACATTATTGTACAATTTCAGCGAAGAGTAAAGCGTGATGCAGTGCTCGGTAAGGCAAAAAAAAAAGCGAATTATCTGTAGCGACCTGGGCATCCGGTCAAACGAGCCGGTTTTCATAAATGAACACCTTTGCCCGACGCTGAAAATTCTATTGGGTATAGCCATATCAAAACGAAGGCAACAAGGCTGGAAATATGGCTGGATTAGTAACAGAAAAATCTTTGTCCGTAAAGATGAAACTAGTGCTGCTGTAGAAATAAAATGTGATGAGGATCTAGCACGGATTGTATAAACAAGTCGGCAGCAGCAACAACACTCTCTGTATATGATTGTTGACTCAGTTGTTTCCATCCATTGTGTCCGTAGTAGATTGCCTGACAATGGATATATTAAATGTTTCCATGCTAATGTTCAGTCTATACAGAATAAGCGTGATATACTTAATCCTCCGTTCCATGATGTAGGAATTAATTTTGATTGTATCATGTTTTCTGAGACATGGTGTCAGCACGATGGAGATACGTTTGATTTGGATGGACATAACTCTTTTTACCTGAATCGTGTATATGGTCGAGGAGGTGGAGTAGCTATGCTGATAACGAACCATTCGAATGGTCTATTAGTAAGTGAATACACAAAATGTACGATTGATTTCGAGATTATTACTGTACGATCCGGCCAAAAGATTTTCTCTGCACTATACCGCCTTCCGCATGGTGATGTGAACGAATTTCTTTGCTTTATTGATGAGTACTTGTGCTTCATTAATGAATATAATTATCAGTTAGATTTGGGAGGAGATTTTATTATAAATATGATGGAGAGAAGCAATTTTCAACGGAAGCTCACAATGACACTGGATTCTAACCACAGTGAGAACGTCATCTTGCATCCAACTCGCGTAACAAGCACGTCAGCAAGTCTAATAGACTTATTTATCACGAACGCGGATGGAACAGATAACTCTAATGGTATTATTGCAGCTGACGTTGGAGACCATCTCCCAATATTCATGTTTACGAAAAACGCTAATACCTGTACTAATAACAAAAGAGAACGAACTGAATTTACCGTACAACCTATTTCTCAAATGGGACTTGATAAGTTCAGACAGCTTGTATTAGAGACCACAGGGGTCTCAGTATATGAAACTTCTGATGTGAATGCGGCCTTTGATAATTTCTTAAGGATCTTTTCCGCGTGTGTATTCTGCCAGTTTCCCAATTATGACAAAAAAATGTCATAGGAAAGCACGGAAACCGTGGATGACACGTGAATTGATAGCCCTGATTTCTAAACGAAATAGGTTATTTCGTAACTTTATTAAATCTCGCCAAAAAGACGATTATGATACCTATAAAAAGCGCAGAAACATGGTAAACAAACATATCTGCCAAACAAAAATGTCATACTATGATTCGATGTTCAATGACCATTTAGTGAGTGACTCGCGCAGAATTTGGTGAAATATAAATTACATAATGAACCGTCCCAGAAACAAGGAAACGATTGGTGAACTGACAGTTGACGATCGCGTAATAAAAGGCAAAGAACTGGTGGACACGTTCAATTATCATTTCACCAGTATTGGTCGTAGGATGGCACAGCCATGTCTCTATGACGTACGGCACGGAGTGCCTACTAATTCTTTGTATTTCACTCCTACAAATGAGGAGGAAGTTAAATCAGTATTTCTAAATTTGAAAAACTCAGAGTTGTGATATTCATAGAATTCAAATACTACCTGTCAAACATGTGATTGATTTAATCGCCCCCATGTTTGAGTCACATATTCCATCTATCCTTTATCACTGGCACATTTCCATCCAGTATGAAGATTGAAAAAGTTGTAGCTGTTTTTAAATGAGGCGACCGAAACAATTTATCTAATTACCGGCCAATTTCTATATTGCCGGTTATGTCAAAAGGCTTGGAGTCCATAATACACCATAGAGTATCCTCTTTCTTCGATAAACATAACATTTTAAGTGATATACAACACGGATTTAGCAAGTCGAGGTCAACAGAAACAGCACTGCTAACAATTAAAGAACAAATTCCCCATGACTTTCAATGCAGGCAAATCACGCTCGGTATTTTTCTTGACCTAAGCAAAGCATTTGACATGCTAAATCACAATATGCTGTTACATAAATTGGATAGTTACGGCGTCCGAGGGATACCTTTAGCGCTATTAAGATGCTATTTTTCCCACAGAAGTCAGAGCGTGGTATCAGAGGGCATAATTTCGAATTCAATTGCAATCACGGCGGGTATTCCTCAAGGCAGCATTTTGGGACCGCTGCTGTTCAATGTGTATATGAACGACATTGCTCATGCATGTAAGTACAGCAAATTGGTTGCATACGCAGATGACGTAACTTTACTCTGTTCAGGGACTAATGCAGAAAATGTCATCACATTGGCAAACAAGGATTTAGAAGGTATTCATGCATGGACCAGGAACAATTGTCTGAAAATTAATACACAGAAAACTAAAGCAATGATCTTCTTACCTAAAAATAAGCAATTACTCTTAACTCAGATTTGAAAATAGGTACTGATACGATTGAACTGATTAAAAGCCAGAAGATACTTGGTATTCATCTACAAAATAATTTGCTATGGGATGGACATATAGAATATATAGTTTTTAAAGTGCCCAAAGTTGCGGGCATCTTGAATAGAAACCGATACATCTTACCTGCGAAAATTAGACTAACCATCTACAATGCCTTATTTCACACATATCTAAATTACTGTTGCCTAGTCTGGGGCACGGCAGCACGCACACATTTGAATTCTTTATACGTATTGCAAAAGAAAGCCATAAGAGCTATACACAGATCGTTACCTTTGGAGTCGGTGCAACCACTTTTTGTTAAATATAATATCGTTCCTGTCCAGATGGTTTATCGATATCGCTTCCTGATTGCATACAGGAATGCATTACGAACAAATAATACTTACTTTCTTGACTCACTTAAACTACATCAGTCAGCATCAAACGTCGTGGTGCGTGATAGAGACGACTGGGCAGTCCCTCGAACTAGAACGAGATATCGCGACCAAAAAATATCTGTACAAGCGCCTACGTTGTTAAATCGATGCAACATAGTCTCTAGCGATACCACACGAGAAATCCAGAGACTTATGTTTAGTAATTGACAATAAATAATAACGTATATTATGCATAAATTTTTCCCATGTATGTACTTGCTTTGCTTCACCCATTGGTGTCCCTGTGTTATACTCAGAATTTGATTGTACGTAGTATGTAGAGAATTATATACTTAAGAAGCACTTTTCTATATATTTACGACTGTCACTGTCCACAAGGGGACCCTGTGCCGTGTCAAGCTTGCATATGCAGCTTTTTGCACAGAGCCGACCCTCATTGTATTGTGCTCAATGTGAATAAATGAATATAAAAAAATAAAAAATAAATGTACGTTGGTTACTACTGAGCATTACTTTCATTCGTGCCGTTATCCCGTATGCCGTTGTCCGCTGTCTTGGTCTGTTGCATGGCGACGACAAGCACGAACAGCAATCCTTAACGTGACGTGATTTCACAAGCAGGAGTTGGTATTGTACTAGTTCTAGTTTTAGCCCTAGCTTGTTGAGACAGTTACGTGGGAGCCAGTCGCTGTGACTGGTCATCCGCCTCGATGCCAATACACCGCGGAAGCTTTCTGACATTCTTTGCCCTCTTGCACAGCGCTGGTTCTAGGCGAATGGGGTAGCAACGGCTTCCAATGCTTCGAAGCAATTATTGACGGCCTTGTGCTGTTATATGAAAACTACTTTCTAAACTGCACACGGTCCACAGTTGGTCATAATTGGCGTATGTTCAGTGATAGTGCCAAGCAACTAGATGATACCCACATTTGAAAAATAAAAATGAAATGACCCCTCACACACGCACGCATTAATACGATGGGACGACGTGGCGACGGGCTAACTCTTCATTGATTTCCTTTTCTCTTCATTCATTGCTCTTTAGCACTTCGGGCTTTGTGCATTTGTGCTCTTATCTGTGTTCCAGCCTCAGAACGAAAATGTACATAGTGTTCTGTAGAAGTCCGCTATCTACGAATTATTGAGATACTCAACTTCTTCTGCTGCTGAGGTACGAGAACGATACATGTCAACCGGGTCAACCATTGATATCTTTAGAACATCCTTTTTCATCCATGTCTGAAAGGCGAATAAATCCTGGGAACGCCCTGTAGACGTCTGGGGGGCGGACAGTGATGCACCCATGGACGTCCCCTGCTTGTCCAAGGGACAATACAGGCACCTACGCTATATGCGACTCATATTTCTTGAACTAACTTCATTAATCCATCTGCACGCATACGTGCAGGCACCATCACAAACTACTCTAATCACTGCACCGTACAATGAACAATTGCACGCGTTAATCTGTTCCATGGCAGTTTTTGATGTGTATATATCTAAGAATAACCTAGAAAGAAAGTTGACCAACATTTATTGAAAACCAATTTACTGAAGAGATTCCAAGGTACGCAGGCAAGGCCCAGAAACATTTATGCAACGCTTGTCATTACATATATGCAATGTGCTGCATGAGAGAGCCGCCCTCGCATGTTTAAAAAATAAACTTGAGACAAAAGTGAAAAACCACAGGCGTGGCACTGATGAGTCCTTCTCCCACCTAAACAGGGGTTTACACGTGTATACCTTATTAGGCTAATTATTTTATTAACTCAAAATTTTGTGGTAACTTTGCGATAATTAGAAGGTATGTGGCTGCAACATACTATTCCAATACTGATTTTAAAGTTCTTCTACTATTCGCCAATTATTTGACACCTAAAAAGGAGCTATCTCTGGAAGCGCGCTTTCGGATATCGCAGTTCCCGCACTATCGGCCCGGCAAGAAAGCGCTGTCGATGCGACACGGAGCCGTCCGGATTGTGGAGTCGTTTTAATGTCCGCAAGAGTAACCAGTCCACTGAGTCGCTCACTAAGTACGTGACAGACTCGCGATTGGCGGACACTGCAATTTCTGCACCTTCCCGGTTGCACCTTGTGGTGCCCACCGACGATGACGACGATGTGCCCCTGCTGCCACGCGCTGGTGTGCTGACTGTTCAGTTTTATCGGCACCGTCCTATAGCGTGAGGCCATGACCGCTGGGACATTTCATCATCGCCAGGCAGGACTCATGTAGAGGAAGACCATCGTCATCTACAACCTCGTAGCGCAAACGGAAAGTCGACCGACCTCTGGGCCGAGGCAGCCCCAACTACGTCTGCTCCTGCTGTCTGAACAACGCTACCACTCGACATCACGATGCGCGAACGACCCATATGCGGGATTATGTACAGGAACCTTCAGCAGCGCCTTCTTGTAGAGCGGAACATTGCGTTCGAGCGCCCCTTCAACATAGCTGTCTCGACGTAATCAGATGCCAACCGGCAGGTCCTGCTGTGTATATCCTCGAACACCGTTCCAGTTCATACAGGAAGCAAGGACAACGCTCAATCGATAAAGCCACACCCACAAAGGCCCACAGCACCTCGTCGCCCGTGCCTGCAAGTGCCAGCAGCGGACCGCCAAGGCAATTTCAAAACTCATAGTGAGTCCCACGATGACTTGACCGTTTCTTTCATGGCCCAAGTCTTTCCGTTTCCGAAGTTCACCGTCACTCTCGTACTCGAAGGCAAGAAACATAATTTCGAGGTGGATCAGGGGACGCTTTTTTCATTATTAGTGAATGAACGTACCGGTATGCTTTGCCCTACAATACTCCGCGCCTGTCGTAAGACATGCGTCGTCTGCACATGCCAAATGAGCACCAAAATATCCAAGCAGCGGCCAATATCGGACGATGAAGCTTGTGAAATACTACTCAATACAACTTCCCGCAGATGACGCACGTCGCTCGAAACACTAATGACCTGATCATTCCATTGTAACATGCACTGTAACTCAACTGGCGCAAAAAGCAGGTATCTGGCTGCGCAATGCGCATCGATCACAGCTGCGGAATACGGCAAAATCAATGAGAAACAACAACAACTTTCTTTCGGGATGATGGCTGGGGTTTTTCACCGCCGGGGCGACACTATACGCCATTGCTGGTGGTTAGGCGGGGGTGAAATAAGGATCGAAGTCCTGTGGTGTCCAGAAAGGCGAAGAGAACATATAAACGCAGAGCGTTGGTGTGTTGGCGCCGGTCCATCCAACTCGCGAGTTCAAGAACTTGTAATGGGCATGGGCAACACTCAAATCGATCGTTTTATTTGTGTCCGTACAAGTACAAGTACTCTATAATCAAAATGGAAGCGGCACGTCAAGTAAGGAAGGCAATGCCCTGATATGATGGAATATGTTTCGTTATTGTGTAACGTTAGGTGCCTCGAAATCGCTCAAGACCTCTGTGGAAGAACTGGGAAACAGCGAAACACTATTACTACCGTGTATCACTCCCGTTTCTGCCTGAACCTTTCAGTCCGCAGCAACGACTGCGGAGACGCCAATTTGAAAACAAAACGAGCAAACACGGTCGGTGGATTCGAATCCTTGCCTAGGATTCGTTGATTCGAGGATTCGGGGATTTGATTGGCACTTCCCTATAAAATATCCCACATACCGTTGCACACAGCGCGGTTATTGTAGAGTTCTAACAGCAAGTCTCGATCTTCCCATCAACGTTCATAATGCCTACTACCATGGATACCGGCATAGGAAGAACCGGAATATAAGAGAGCCGCTCTGTTTTGAGGCTTTTGCTGTTTTTAATGAACGTACTTGACGCTCCATGACTTGAAAACCCGAGACGAGGTAGGGACGATAACACACAAGCACAAACACGGTCTCAAACTCAGCTTTCAGCTGAGTTCCGTGAGTTCAGCTGAGACCGTGTTTGTGTTTGTCTGTTATCGTCCCTACCTCGTCTCGGGTTTTCAAGTCATGGATCGTCACCACCAGCTCGCATGCTACCTAACTTTCCTTTAGTTGACGCGACTACATACCTTAAGCTTATCAGCTAATACTCTGGGAACACAGCGCAAATGCCGCGAACTCAGAAAATCAGGACGAGTTCAGAAAATCCCAGAGAGCTTAGCGCCGCTTTGAGCTATCGAAACGAAGGAGAAGAAGGTCTTCAAGCTCCTTCGGTTCCTTCCCTCTCCCCCGATTGTCCAAGAGGATTCAATCTCAACGACGAAACGTAAAGGAGTGCACATGTCACCAACCTCCCAGAATCCAAGCTGTACGTAGAGAGCACTGGGTTTCTCTGAAATCAGCAAGTGTGTTAGAGGAGCGGCCAACATGTCCACACTCCGATGTATCACTACACAGTGATTAACTCGTTGGCGTCTGGCGAAAACGCTTCAACTACCTGCAGCTTAACGTTGCACGGATTACAAAAACAACAGCTTGAAGTAAAAGGGGCAATACAAAGTTTCCACGACACCTGTACTTTTCATGATTTTTTCACAGGCATTTGAAATTACGAGAACTATTTTGCGACGCGGAGGAACCATGTCTAGCAGCGCGGGAAACGCGGAGCATCACATATCTCAGTGCTTCAGATAGGAATGATCCTGATCGGATCCCATTATACCAATTCCTACGGTTACATTCATGGGTGCTTAGCATGCTGGGCGTGTGGTGTCGAGACTGGAAGGTATCTTTGTTCAAAACCAGGTGCCGGTTGTACTGTCTAGGGGTTTTCCGGGTTCTTCCTCTGGCCATGAGAAACATATGTCGGCACAATTCACTCAGTATCGGGGTCTGGGCGCATATTCCCACAGAAATTCGCACATCTCTGAAGCCGACTACGGCGAACCCTTACCTATGGATGTCCGCGAAATGTCTTAGTCCCATTGACTCTATATTGGAAATCGGCGTTTCTCACTGACGCCTCAGTGATTAATCCCTTCAATGACTTCCCTACTTTCTGAGTGCTGTTTCCGCCACACAACAGAGCTGAGCACGATGTCAGGAAGGCAGCTTTTCTGCAAAACTCGCAATTATCTCGACGACAACTACCGTGTTTGTACCAATGGGACGAATCGGCCGTCTTATTTCTAATTGCATCTGATTGAAATTGCCGGGAAAAGTCAATGATACCGTGCCTTCTATTTCCGGCAGAGACATGAGCCTCTCTTGGGCAAACGACGCACACGTTCGACCGTAAAATTCTCAAGGCATTGAAAGTTAACAAATAGTAACTACAACTAGAAGAGAACAAGCTACTGGAGGGAACACATAGAGACTCTGGAGGGACAATGTGCTTAGTTCAATAAGATCAACCGTATCATATTTTCTAGATATATGCCTACGGAATAGTGTGTGTCACGGAATAGTGTTCGACTATTACGATCTCACCCCCTTTTTTTTTAAAGTGTAGTTAGGAGTTCTTTACCAGGTCCCCATGCGCATGTGCTATTTTACGATTGTTGTTATAATTTTTATGTTTGTGCGATATGCGCTCGATTCATTCGCTATTTACGTCTGTATACCCTTTCACTTTGTGTGCTCACTCCCGACTCCTATCGGGCACCCGTAGTACTACCAAGTGATATATGCGATGAAGTGCCATTAATATAGGTGGCAGCAAATAACCTGCGGGTGAATTAGTAAACTACCGTATCACCAAAGACAATGAGAAGCGTAGCTCAGAATCAAAAACGATGACAACCCACTGTTCCTAGCTCGTATCATTGGTGTTGCCGCCACGTCGACTATGGACCGTGTCCTGAGATTTTTCGCAATCTTTCGGTGCGTTTGCACGAAAGAACCTGAAGTCCCTACGCCCGTGGATGAGCTCGCCGCGGACGTCGCCGCGGGAGTTCCCGGGATTTTTGAAAAAATCCGGGAACTAATTGACCGCCACCGCAAGAACCAGGAATATCTGGCTGCCGTTGTCTCAATGATCGGCCGCACAATCAGGACCGCGAGACCCGACATCTACATCGAATGTCTTGGACTCATGGACTTCATGGTCCATGAGTACCGCATCTACCGGTGCCTCAAAGGGAAAGACATCTCACGCCTCACGAAGGCCGTGATGCTCACGCATCACCCCGACGAGCATCGCGATCAGGCGATGAAGATTCTGCTTCGTCTGATCCACGACTTTTCGACGCCTGCGCTTACTGTGTACAGTATACTTCGCCACTGCGACGACCCAAGGATTGACGCGCAAGTGACTGCCTTCTTGGGCCGGCGTTACGCACTCCCAGACACCGTAGTCTACATCGACTGCCGCAAGAAAAAGCCTAAGAACAAATAGTTTTCCGATCATCCTGACTGCCTTCCCACGAACCTCGACCTGCATGATTTAGCCTGACTGCCTTTACCGATCTCGACCGCCTGTCCCCGGAAACTTCGACCACGGATTAACGGCTCCCACATGTGGCACTCAACTTCACCTCCACGCGGTGGGGGCTGGTAACGGATTCACCCGTGTGGTGAATCCGGCCAACGAAGCTCTGAGTGCCACGTCATAGATCAATGGAGTCCATAGCTCTACGCTGAGCTGGGTGCAGCGTCATCAATTCTTCCGGATCGCTTGGAATGCACTGGTTTTACGACGGTACGAACTTTCATTCAAGTTGTGCTACATACGACGATATTGCATATCAATGTTCTCGTGGTCGAGATGTCGCCCAGGGCCTGGTGAGCACGTCCTAAGTTGAAGCTCACCAGGTTCCTCAACGGCGACAGGCATGCTGGCCCCTCGATCGTCCCATCCTCAGTTGAAATGCATCGGGACATCCTATGGGGCCGAAAGTTGTTTATTTTTCGAGATCGCAAAGCGGCCATTTGTCAGGAGCTACACAAGTGGTTTATGAAGACATCAACGTTCAAAGTTATTGGTCGACGTTCAAGAAGGCCACTATCAACTCAGGAAGACGCGACAGCAAAACGACAACAATCGCCCAGAGACACCCAGGGTACGGATAAAGTTTGCGATGAAAACACAGGAAGTAAAACGCATCAACATGCATGACTGACATCAGAAAGCTACCACCGCTGTTATTCGTCATAAACAATATATTCTTAGGCAACGAGAGACATGGTCGCAAGAGACAAGATCATACGCCGGAAACGTAGAAAGCCAGTCTTCAGGAGAAGTCTTACAGGCGTTATGTTTCGTTTCTAAATGCCGACGTAATCTGCAGAAGATAATAACCCATCGAATTCTTCTTATAGGGCAGTCTTACACATATAAAGGACGCAGACAACCAAAGCTGATCTTCGTAAGAAGCGATACTAGCGTCCTGAATTGTCAATTATGCCAAAACTTCCTTCGGGAAGTTGGAAGGAGCCCATATCATCTGACGCCCAAAAGCAGATCTTGGTAGAAAAACAATATGATATTCTCAGGCAGTCACTTGTGCTTAACGCACAACACCTCATCTGGTACCTCTCCTAATGACTGGAGAACATGATTACCAGAAGCAATCCAGACGTCGCCAAAGATGCATAAACGTCAATTCCGAGTTGTAAAGAGCCCAGATCAGCGTAGAAACCACGATATCATCCGAGGTAGTCGCAGACATCTAGATGTACCTTCTAAACCTCCTTGTCCACATGGCAAAAAGCTCACGTCATCGTACGTTATCTTCTGAGACAGTTTCAGACATCTGAACGCACATGGTAACGCGCTCAAAGCCGGTCTTCGCCATGAGCTATGCAACAGTTCTTAGTGATCAAAGTTTCTTAAACCTCTTGATCGAAGTTGCACAAGTCACGAAAAGACAAAAAAGACAAAAAAAAACCCTCTGGGGCAGACACCGACATCCCAAACGTGTGAAAAAGCGACGAAATATAAAATAGGGACACTTAAGTCAACAAGAGTTCGCGGCGGTCCCCTAAATCGAAATGGCCTGATCAAAGCGGCGGAAGATCAACATCGATTGACCCAGACATTCTCTTATTCAGTAACGACATAATCTTCTGAGGCAGCCACACATACCGAAAGCTTGGCATCAGAGCGGCGACATTCAAACGAAACGACCTGACGGAAGTCATATCAATGCTATGAGCGGAGGACGTTGTTCACGAAAGCACGCAGTGACACGGCGAAGAATGGTGTCACTGTACTACAATATCCACTTTATATGCACGGGCCCATGAGAGACGATTCCATATCTAGAGATTCTTCGAATGAGAAAACAGGACAAGGTCAGCTCCTGTGGATATCAGCCAACGGAAGCACACGCAAAAGGACAGATGTAAGAGAGAGACATATGGAGATGAACAACTTCATTGCTCATCATGTACTTGGATGACGGTTGAGGATGATGTAAAGTAACTTAACCAGATGGCTTCATGGAATGGTGCATTTTTCTTGGCCTTGGTCGAAATCAAAAGGCCGTGGGGACAATCCAATGTGCGGGCGAACAATACTGGACGGAAATGTGCAATATACGATACATATTGCCAGGTATCATATTAGAAGCGACCACAAGGAACAGCAAATACGGGCGGCGAGGCGGCGAACGACGGGCTAACATTCACGACATAGCGCACTGATTGGCGAGCGATGCTTCCAGAAGCATCTGTTCCTTCGCTCGCATGAATCTCAAGCACGGATCGACGAGATTGGATAAGCTTCTCTAGTTCCTCTTCTTCGCCGACGCATGCTTTCTACAATGTTCGCCGCTGTGTATAAAAGCTTGTGAGCTCCCAGCCGGAGCATTCTTTACCTTGATTCTGTTTGAGAGATACAGCTCTTGTGTGTTAGGCAGCCAAGCAGCTGAATAAAGCGTTCGCCGGTTATTTGCCGTCTCGCTCGTCTGTTTTCATTCGTGTCAATATAGCCGTCAGTCAAGGAATACTGGCCGAAAATGGCACAATTGTTTACATATAGCTGTCCACAAAACAACGTTCTATGAAAGTTGTTAACACCCAAACAGTACGCCAATATTGGTCCAATATTGGACACATATGGGCTGCCAAGATTGTCAACATGTCAATATGAGTAGTATGGGATCAGCTCAAGAAGCCGGCAAGTCACATCTTCGTCTGGACGCCATTAATTAGCAATTAGAGCTAATTGGGACCCCCCACATTATTCAGGACCCACCAGGGAGTCATTACACTAATTGGGGATCATCTAAGACACGTCCAGACCACTGTGTGAGTTTCCGGCTACTTGAGCTGATAAAAAATAAAAAAATAGGTAGAAAATAAAATAAAAAGATAGAAATAGAGTGGAGAGAAGGAGTTTAGTTGAAGATCAACGACGTCATCTTGAAGAAAGCGGCCCGGAACGGCCGCTGACCGTCACTGGGCGACGGAGCACAGAGGCAGGTTGCAAAGCATCGCAGCACCAGTTCCGCACATCCTGTGACGTCAGCTGTGACGTCATCATGGCATGTCTGGGCAAGTTAGGACAGCTCTAGACATGCAAGGAGAAAAACACTCGTAATACAGAGGCTGGGAAAGCAAGAGTATGCAAACCATCAATAGCTAACAACAAAAAATTAGTTACACAACAAATGAGCCCACCAGAACAGGAGCGCAGAACCATGCGACTGCTCCATCCGAGAGGCAGGCAGAAACTGACTCGTAATGATTTTTGTCCTGTATAAACCCCGCAGCTGCACCCCCTAGCGGTTACTTTCTCAACTAATCTCACAACAAAATTATTAAGAATCACGCCAGCGCTACTCCCGGTCCCAAGGCAGAAGATGGTAGAAAATGGCGGGAATGCCCGGACAACAGCAACCAGCACCCGACGTGCACGGGCACGAAAATCGCAAACAAAGCGGGAACAAAGTTGGCGAAATCATTAGTTACACAACAAATCACCTCACCACAGTAGGAGCGCAGACCGATGCGACTGCTCTCGTCGACAGCCAGGGATCAAGTGACGACGGAGCGAACGACCGCACGTCTTCTCCCAACGAGAGCCAGAGGTGGACTGACGTAAGCGCCACTCTACGGGTGCTACGCATGCGCGCGCTCGTAGCGCCCTCTGCGCGCTCCTACCGCCACCTGCGAGAGGCTAAGAGAGAAGAGCATTCCTGCGCCCCCTGCTGGCCGTTCTCATTGGTCGTGAGGCTAAGTGAGAAGAGCATTCCTGCGCCCCCTGCTGGCAGTTCTCATTGGTCCAGACATCATCCTATTGTCTCAGGGCTACACTGTTTTTTTCCACTAATGCTCCTTTGGTCAATCTGCAGTGAAGCCACGGTATGACGTCATCATGCACCTGCGTGGCTCAAGGACGCGTGCGCTCTAGACAGGGGACCTATTATTTATTGAATCACTATCCCAAGATTATTTCCTTTTATTCTTCTATAACGATTGCATAGGAAACTATTGCAGAAGAGCACCATGCATGAAAACTGATCGTAGGAATTCCAAAGTCTTACTAAATGAGACTTGCAAAAGAACAAAACATCCTAACATGTAACTCCATCAACAGCTAATAAGAGGACTAGGCACTCAACAAATCAACGCGCGCAGAACTCAGGGCAGCACTATCGTCAAGACGACAATGTTCCTTGTCAAAAAAGACAAAATACAAAGCGTTAACAAAGGAAAGCATGCATATCGGGGCATGTCAGGACACGTCAGGACAAATTCGCACGACTGTTGGGCAACAGAGGAAAACGAACACTTGAACAGAGTGAAAAAGGCACTCACCATCATTTTTCCCGTTCACAGCATTCCCTCATTGTAAATCCGCTCGTCACAAAATCCACCTGCATCGTCGAACACCATTCACCAGTGACGAATCACACATCCACACCCCATCAGAGGCAGACAGAACCCCACCTAAGCTACGCTCTTCCACTGACGGCCAACGCCAGGATCATAATTACCGTGTCTACACCCGCCAGTGTCCAAGAGAGAAGTGAATCCTTGCGCCCCCTGCAGGCCAGTCTCATTGGTCGTGACGGCATCCTATTGTCTCAGGGCTACCCTGTTTTTTTCCACTAATGCTCCTCTAGACAAGGTCAACCTGAAACAATACTGTTGCGGTATGACGTCATCATGCAGGTGCGTGGCTCAAGAACGCGCACGCTCTAGACAGGGGACCTGTTATTTATTGAATCACTATCCCAAGATTATTTCCTTTATTCTTCTATAACGATTGCATAGGGAACTATTGCAGAAGAGCACCATATATGAGAGGAGATTATAGCATTTCATTCCCAAAGTCTTACTGTACAGGGAAAAAAATGGTGCAGCAAGACATGTTCATCCCACCCCAGAGCCAGGTAGATAATTGAATAATGATGCTTTGTTCCTCCTGAATAAAGTCACACACCTGTCCCCTTCGCGGTTACTCTCTGAACTAAATGAATCGCAAAAGTATTAAGAATAGCACTATTCCCATTCAAGGCAGCACTATCGTCAAGAATATTCCTTGTACAAAAAGAAAAAAACTACATGTAGAAGGAAAGCATGTCAGAACAAGCCCAGGCATGTCAGCGCATGTTTGTCAGACAACAAGGGGGAAAAAGCGAAAAGAAACAAAGAAGGAAACCAGCATCAAACTATTTCCAAGCACACGCACTCCTCTTATTCAAAAACAGTGCTCATCATAAATCTGTCCAGGGGAATACACACCATTTTGCTACACTTTTTTCAGTAACAGTCAACGCATTGCTACAGACTGCGTGACGTCATCACATCCTGTCTGAAGAAGAAGACACCGGCAAAGACTCCTATTATTTATTGAATCGCAAGATTATTTCCTTTGTCCTACTCTTAATGACATTGATTCTCTCATTAAAATTCAACAAAAAAGCACCCCGCATATTAACGATTTTCACCCCAAAGGCTCATCATGGTCATTAGAATTACAGTAAACTGCCACTGCTCTTTTAAAATAATAAGTGAGACCACTCAACATCACCTCCAGGCTTATGTAATACATGACCCTTTCTATGCTCATACATTCGTTGTCTGAGGCTACACCTGCGAGCAAAAAAGGCGCGGAAGCCGGGTGGACAAAGTTCCATTCGCGCATTGCGAGCATAAAGGCGGGAAAGCCTGGGAGCAAAGTTCTATTCGCGCATTCCAAAGCACAAGACAGAACGCCTTTACGGGAACACGATAGCATTCCTATACTATATTAATGATTATTGCATTGCAGTTTAGAAAAACTACAACTAAACTATAATTTTAGGAGCCCATTAAAATTCTACTTTCTATGAAAACTATAATTGCCCTATTACTTGGATCGCTACTAATGAAGCGCTCCAATTTTTTTCTCACTTCCCATTTCAGCCTTGTCATGCAGGGAAGCAGACTCATATCCAAAATAATTAATTTACACTGAGGGTGCCGTGCTTCAGGAATTCCTATCCTGCGCTCAGATGCAAGCATTTCTTCACGGATACCTTTAACAGCTGACTTCCTCAACATATCGAACACCCAACAAAATCAAACAAACAATCAGAGAAACCCTCTTCTCAGCTGTACCATGCGACTGTCTTCTTCGTAAAATCAGTGATCTGAGGAAGAGAGCAGCGAAAAATTGCGCGCACTTGTGCTTGATTTAAAAAGCCTGAAGCATATGCCAATAAACCAAGAAAAAGCCACTCATGTCTGGTATCTGATAGTGCCACATACACAGACGCATTGTCGCAAAGAAAGCACAGGACAGGGATACACAAATTTCCTTAGGTGAGCAGGGAAAAGGCTTAAGACCTCAGGAATAATAGCAGAGTCACCGGACATCGCTACGCGGCTAACACAAGATAACAACAACAACAAGATAATAGCGGCGGGTAAAATTGCAACACTGCTAAACAAGCCCCAACATGCCATCATGACGTCGCAAACCAGGAAAAAGAAGCACGCGCGCACACACACAGCAGCTCAGGAATGCACAAGGAGAGGTGCTTTATAGGAATTTCTACTCCACACTCAGATACCAGCATTTCTGCACAAATACCTATAACGGCTGACTTCCTCAACATATCGAGGAAAGCGAATACCGACACTCAACATATAACAAAAAACAAACAAATTCCATTCTCATGAACTCTCTCCTCTGCCGAGCGGCTTTCTCCTGCTCTACCTGGATGCTGACTGTTTCCCCTCATCTACATTCATTCTGAGTAAAAGCCGTGAAAGGAGAAAAGAACCGCGAAAAATTACACGCATTTGTGGTCCAATAGCTGTAACCGCAAGAAACCGTAGCGCACACCAATACACTGAGAAAAAGACACCCGTTTCTGCCACCAGGTAATTCTTGCATAATGCCACATACGCAGCCGCATTGCCCTCGCGTAAAGAAAGCACTGGACAGGGATACACAAATTTCCTTAGGTGAGCAGGGAAAAGGCTGAAGACCTCAGGTCACCACACATCGCCACGCGGCTAGCACAACATGACAGCAACAACATACTAGCAGCGGGAAGAACTGCAACACTGCTAAACAAGTCCAGACATGCCACGATGACGTCACAAATCAGGGGAAAAAGCACACGCATGCACGCACAGAGGACAACGCATTAAACACACGGAGCGCTCAGGAATAATCGTAGCGTTACCGCACATCGCTACGAAGCTCAACGTCTAACGCAAGACGGCAGCAACAAGATATTAGCGAAGGGTAAAAATTGCAACACTACTGAACAAGTCTAGACATGCGGCATCGAATGCGAAAACACTGGTGATCGGGGAAAAGGCCTAAGCCTGCGGCGGATCATCATAGAGCATACACAACTTCATTTTTCTATTTTGCGTAAACTAAACGCGGTCTGCTTGGAAAACGACGTACAAATTTTCTTAGGGAGCAGAGCAATATAGAAATTTGTACTCCGTGCTCAGATACCAGCATTTCTGCTCAAAAACCTGCAAAATTAAGCTCTGCTTACTTCGTTAAGATATCGAACACCCAACAAAATCAAACAAACAACCCCACTTCCACTGGTAGAACACTATTCAGCTTTTACGCAGGAGGCTTTCTTCTACATAAAAAGTAGAGAAAATAAGAAAAGAGCAGCGAAATATTACACGCACTTTTGCTCGCATAGCTATAAGAGAAAAAAATAAATAAAATAACGACGCACACGCTAATAAACTGTGACAAAGACACCCATTTCTGCTATCAGATAATTATTGCATAATGCTAAATACTCATTTGCTTTGGCCCTGCGTGAAGAGACCACAGGACAGGGATACACAATCTATCTTAAGCGAGCACGGAAAGTCACTTCTACTCGAACAGCTTAATACCATAAAGTCTGAATTTTTGCAAAGAAAATAAAGCCTGAACAGCGCTACGAAGGTGACAGACACATACTAACAAACAAACAAACAAACAAACACTTCTTCGAGTCTGTATTATCTTTTAAAAAATAACGAAAGCACACATAAAAAAATCAAATCGGCTAGGTAGCCTACCAGACGTTGTGCCTTAAAGTTGGCTGCACGCAATGTGCGGAAGCATGCTGTGAAGCCAACTTGCGGTTTTGCTGGATGCACATGAAGTCCGATTCCAATTGGAAATCGCGCTAAGGACGTGCCAAACGTGGAACTTTCGCAAGATTAATCCCAATACCTGGAATTCTGTTCATTTTAGCGGGAATGCTGGCGCTTGTGCTCCATTATTCGAAATTTTCGAATATTCGAATTTCTCGATTATCAAATTTTCGAATACGAATAGGGTTCGAATATCAACAATATTCGAACAATATTCGAAATTTCGAATATTCGCACACCTCTAGTGAATACTGACACTCAACGATATATAACAAAAAACAAACAAATTCCATTCTCATGAACTCTCCTCTGCCGAGCGGCTTTCTCCTGCTCTACCTGGATGCTGACTTTTTCCCCCCTCACCTACATTCTGAGTAAAAACAGTGACAGAAGAAAAGAACCGCGAAAAATTACACGCATTTGTGTCACAGGACAGGGATACACAAATTTCCTTAAGTGAGCAGGGAAAAGGCTTAAGTCGGTACCGCTCAGGAATAATCGGAGAATCACCGCGTATCGCTACGCGGCTAGCGCTTGAACAGCGCTACGAACGTGACAGATACATACTAACAAACAAACAACAGCAGGACCGGCGTCGGGCACTCATAAAATACCCTGGCCAAAACAAAGACTTCGCCAGGTTCGCGAGGCAATTCCATTAAAAACGCTCGTCCTATCCTACAGATAGCAATGCAAACGCGACTGCCCTTATTTTTTAAACCACTATTTCACGCAATAGTACATAAATGTATCACTCGTGCCACACGAAAAGGCAAACACTTACTTGTCAAGTGGGGTCCCAGCGCGTGCGCGCGCGCACACACACAGGCACACACACACACACTAACATTTTCACACTCACAAACACAAAGTCTATTTTCACAACCACATAAATCCATATTATTCCTCAGGTCAATAATTATCCTGCCATCGTCAAAAGACGGCACAGACATGTATGCTTACGCAAGACAATCGGTCCTCGTTCCGGATGTAATAGGATATCGTCACTCGGCCGGCGCGAACCAATAAAGAAAGAAAGGAATGCATGTTCGCTATACGAAGAAAACGGTGCCGTGCTTCTACGCAGCGATCATTATACAGACGCGTAAATGTGAACATCATTCGCTACACACTGTAGCTCTCATCATTTTTAAACCAAACCGTGTTCATAGGTCTTCACTAAATTGGTGAGCCGATAATGACTCCAAATAAAATAAAATAAAATAATCATTCCAGCATCGCTGGCTGCAAGCTTCGGTACCCAAGAGAGCAGCGCGCTCCTATCAACACGCCTTGGGCTGACCTTACACACCCGAAGCCTTTTCTGAATGCATTCTGCCGGCGCTGGAATAAAAGATTTATCGCGAGGGTACTACGATGTCAGCTCTGTTGCTGTTTAAGTGATAAAACAGTGCGCCCGAACCGCGAAGCGCGCGCGCGGACCCGGTCTCGCGGTTTGGACTCGCGACGCGTGCGATTCCCCGCGGCGCGAGCGCAACGCGGACCCGTTCTCGCGGTTTGGACGCGCGCGATTGCCCGAGTAAGCGCACTGAAATAGTGGTTTAAAAAATAAGGGCAGTCGCGTTTGCATTGCTATCTGTAGGATAGGACGAGCGTTTTTAATGGAATTGCCTCGCGAACCTGGCGAAGTCTTTGTTTTGGCCAGGGTATTTTATGAGTGCCCGACGCCGGTCCTGCTGTTGTTTGTTTGTTAGTATGTATCTGTCACGTTCGTAGCGCTGTTCAAGCGCTAGCCGCGTAGCGATACACGGTGATTCTCCGATTATTCCTGAGCGGTACCGACTTAAGCCTTTTCCCTGCTCACTTAAGGAAATTTGTGTATCCCTGTCCTGTGACACAAATGCGTGTAATTTTTCGCGGTTCTTTTCTTCTGTCACTGTTTTTACTCAGAATGTAGGTGAGGGGGGAAAAAGTCAGCATCCAGGTAGAGCAGGAGAAAGCCGCTCGGCAGAGGAGAGTTCATGAGAATGGAATTTGTTTGTTTTTTGTTATATATCGTTGAGTGTCAGTATTCACTAGAGGTGTGCGAATATTCGAAATTTCGAATATTGTTCGAATATTGTTGATATTCGAACCCTATTCGTATTCGAAAATTTGATAATCGAGAAATTCGAATATTCGAAAATTTCGAATAATGGAGCACAAGCGCCAGCATTCCCGCTAAAATGAACAGAATTCCAGGTATTGGGATTAATCTTGCGAAAGTTCCACGTTTGGCACGTCCTTAGCGCGATTTCCAATTGGAATCGGACTTCATGTGCATCCAGCAAAACCGCAAGTTGGCTTCACAGCATGCTTCCGCACATTGCGTGCAGCCAACTTTAAGGCACAACGTCTGGTAGGCTACCCAGCCGATTTGATTTTTTTATGTGTGCTTTCGTTATTTTTTTAAAAGATAATACAGACTCGAAGAAGTGTTTGTTTGTTTGTTTGTTTGTTAGTATGTGTCTGTCACCTTCGTAGCGCTGTTCAGGCTTTATTTTCTTTGCAAAAATTCAGACTTTATGGTATTAAGCTGTTCGAGTAGAAGTGACTTTCCGTGCTCGCTTAAGATAGATTGTGTATCCCTGTCCTGTGGTTTCTTCACGCAGGGCCAAAGCAAATGAATATTTAGCATTATGCAATAATTATCTGATAGCAGAAATGGGTGTCTTTGTCACAGTTTATTAGCGTGTGCGTCGTTATTTTATTTATTTTTTTCTCTTATAGCTATGCGAGCAAAAGTGCGTGTAATATTTCGCTGCTCTTTTCTTATTTTCTCTACTTTTTATGTAGAAGAAAGCCTCCTGCGTAAAAGCTGAATAGTGTTCTACCAGTGGAAGTGGGGTTGTTTGTTTGATTTTGTTGGGTGTTCGATATCTTAACGAAGTAAGCAGAGCTTAATTTTGCAGGTTTTTGAGCAGAAATGCTGGTATCTGAGCACGGAGTACAAATTTCTATATTGCTCTGCTCCCTAAGAAAATTTGTACGTCGTTTTCCAAGCAGACCGCGTTTAGTTTACGCAAAATAGAAAAATGAAGTTGTGTATGCTCTATGATGATCCGCCGCAGGCTTAGGCCTTTTCCCCGATCACCAGTGTTTTCGCATTCGATGCCGCATGTCTAGACTTGTTCAGTAGTGTTGCAATTTTTACCCTTCGCTAATATCTTGTTGCTGCCGTCTTGCGTTAGACGTTGAGCTTCGTAGCGATGTGCGGTAACGCTACGATTATTCCTGAGCGCTCCGTGTGTTTAATGCGTTGTCCTCTGTGCGTGCATGCGTGTGCTTTTTCCCCTGATTTGTGACGTCATCGTGGCATGTCTGGACTTGTTTAGCAGTGTTGCAGTTCTTCCCGCTGCTAGTATGTTGTTGCTGTCATGTTGTGCTAGCCGCGTGGCGATGTGTGGTGACCTGAGGTCTTCAGCCTTTTCCCTGCTCACCTAAGGAAATTTGTGTATCCCTGTCCAGTGCTTTCTTTACGCGAGGGCAATGCGGCTGCGTATGTGGCATTATGCAAGAATTACCTGGTGGCAGAAACGGGTGTCTTTATCTCAGTGTATTGGTGTGCGCTACGGTTTCTTGCGGTTACAGCTATTGGACCACAAATGCGTGTAATTTTTCGCGGTTCTTTTCTCCTTTCACGGCTTTTACTCAGAATGAATGTAGATGAGGGGAAACAGTCAGCATCCAGGTAGAGCAGGAGAAAGCCGCTCGGCAGAGGAGAGAGTTCATGAGAATGGAATTTGTTTGTTTTTTGTTATATGTTGAGTGTCGGTATTCGCTTTCCTCGATATGTTGAGGAAGTCAGCCGTTATAGGTATTTGTGCAGAAATGCTGGTATCTGAGTGTGGAGTAGAAATTCCTATAAAGCACCTCTCCTTGTGCATTCCTGAGCTGCTGTGTGTGTGCGCGCGTGCTTCTTTTTCCTGGTTTGCGACGTCATGATGGCATGTTGGGGCTTGTTTAGCAGTGTTGCAATTTTACCCGCCGCTATTATCTTGTTGTTGTTGTTATCTTGTGTTAGCCGCGTAGCGATGTCCGGTGACTCTGCTATTATTCCTGAGGTCTTAAGCCTTTTCCCTGCTCACCTAAGGAAATTTGTGTATCCCTGTCCTGTGCTTTCTTTGCGACAATGCGTCTGTGTATGTGGCACTATCAGATACCAGACATGAGTGGCTTTTTCTTGGTTTATTGGCATATGCTTCAGGCTTTTTAAATCAAGCACAAGTGCGCGCAATTTTTCGCTGCTCTCTTCCTCAGATCACTGATTTTACGAAGAAGACAGTCGCATGGTACAGCTGAGAAGAGGGTTTCTCTGATTGTTTGTTTGATTTTGTTGGGTGTTCGATATGTTGAGGAAGTCAGCTGTTAAAGGTATCCGTGAAGAAATGCTTGCATCTGAGCGCAGGATAGGAATTCCTGAAGCACGGCACCCTCAGTGTAAATTAATTATTTTGGATATGAGTCTGCTTCCCTGCATGACAAGGCTGAAATGGGAAGTGAGAAAAAAATTGGAGCGCTTCATTAGTAGCGATCCAAGTAATAGGGCAATTATAGTTTTCATAGAAAGTAGAATTTTAATGGGCTCCTAAAATTATAGTTTAGTTGTAGTTTTTCTAAACTGCAATGCAATAATCATTAATATAGTATAGGAATGCTATCGTGTTCCCGTAAAGGCGTTCTGTCTTGTGCTTTGGAATGCGCGAATAGAACTTTGCTCCCAGGCTTTCCCGCCTTTATGCTCGCAATGCGCGAATGGAACTTTGTCCACCCGGCTTCCGCGCCTTTTTTGCTCGCAGGTGTAGCCTCAGACAACGAATGTATGAGCATAGAAAGGGTCATGTATTACATAAGCCTGGAGGTGATGTTGAGTGGTCTCACTTATTATTTTAAAAGAGCAGTGGCAGTTTACTGTAATTCTAATGACCATGATGAGCCTTTGGGGTGAAAATCGTTAATATGCGGGGTGCTTTTTTGTTGAATTTTAATGAGAGAATCAATGTCATTAAGAGTAGGACAAAGGAAATAATCTTGCGATTCAATAAATAATAGGAGTCTTTGCCGGTGTCTTCTTCTTCAGACAGGATGTGATGACGTCACGCAGTCTGTAGCAATGCGTTGACTGTTACTGAAAAAAGTGTAGCAAAATGGTGTGTATTCCCCTGGACAGATTTATGATGAGCACTGTTTTTGAATAAGAGGAGTGCGTGTGCTTGGAAATAGTTTGATGCTGGTTTCCTTCTTTGTTTCTTTTCGCTTTTTCCCCCTTGTTGTCTGACAAACATGCGCTGACATGCCTGGGCTTGTTCTGACATGCTTTCCTTCTACATGTAGTTTTTTTCTTTTTGTACAAGGAATATTCTTGACGATAGTGCTGCCTTGAATGGGAATAGTGCTATTCTTAATACTTTTGCGATTCATTTAGTTCAGAGAGTAACCGCGAAGGGGACAGGTGTGTGACTTTATTCAGGAGGAACAAAGCATCATTATTCAATTATCTACCTGGCTCTGGGGTGGGATGAACATGTCTTGCTGCACCATTTTTTTCCCTGTACAGTAAGACTTTGGGAATGAAATGCTATAATCTCCTCTCATATATGGTGCTCTTCTGCAATAGTTCCCTATGCAATCGTTATAGAAGAATAAAGGAAATAATCTTGGGATAGTGATTCAATAAATAACAGGTCCCCTGTCTAGAGCGTGCGCGTTCTTGAGCCACGCACCTGCATGATGACGTCATACCGCAACAGTATTGTTTCAGGTTGACCTTGTCTAGAGGAGCATTAGTGGAAAAAAACAGGGTAGCCCTGAGACAATAGGATGCCGTCACGACCAATGAGACTGGCCTGCAGGGGGCGCAAGGATTCACTTCTCTCTTGGACACTGGCGGGTGTAGACACGGTAATTATGATCCTGGCGTTGGCCGTCAGTGGAAGAGCGTAGCTTAGGTGGGGTTCTGTCTGCCACTGATGGGGTGTGGATGTGTGATTCGTCACTGGTGAATGGTGTTCGACGATGCAGGTGGATTTTGTGACGAGCGGATTTACAATGAGGGAATGCTGTGAACGGGAAAAATGATGGTGAGTGCCTTTTTCACTCTGTTCAAGTGTTCGTTTTCCTCTGTTGCCCAACAGTCGTGCGAATTTGTCCTGACGTGTCCTGACATGCCCCGATATGCATGCTTTCCTTTGTTAACGCTTTGTATTTTGTCTTTTTTGACAAGGAACATTGTCGTCTTGACGATAGTGCTGCCCTGAGTTCTGCGCGCGTTGATTTGTTGAGTGCCTAGTCCTCTTATTAGCCGTTGATGGAGTTACATGTTAGGATGTTTTGTTCTTTTGCAAGTCTCATTTAGTAAGACTTTGGAATTCCTACGATCAGTTTTCATGCATGGTGCTCTTCTGCAATAGTTTCCTATGCAATCGTTATAGAAGAATAAAAGGAAATAATCTTGGGATAGTGATTCAATAAATAATAGGTCCCCTGTCTAGAGCGCACGCGTCCTTGAGCCACGCAGGTGCATGATGACGTCATACCGTGGCTTCACTGCAGATTGACCAAAGGAGCATTAGTGGAAAAAAACAGTGTAGCCCTGAGACAATAGGATGATGTCTGGACCAATGAGAACTGCCAGCAGGGGGCGCAGGAATGCTCTTCTCACTTAGCCTCACGACCAATGAGAACGGCCAGCAGGGGGCGCAGGAATGCTCTTCTCTCTTAGCCTCTCGCAGGTGGCGGTAGGAGCGCGCAGAGGGCGCTACGAGCGCGCGCATGCGTAGCACCCGTAGAGTGGCGCTTACGTCAGTCCACCTCTGGCTCTCGTTGGGAGAAGACGTGCGGTCGTTCGCTCCGTCGTCACTTGATCCCTGGCTGTCGACGAGAGCAGTCGCATCGGTCTGCGCTCCTACTGTGGTGAGGTGATTTGTTGTGTAACTAATGATTTCGCCAACTTTGTTCCCGCTTTGTTTGCGATTTTCGTGCCCGTGCACGTCGGGTGCTGGTTGCTGTTGTCCGGGCATTCCCGCCATTTTCTACCATCTTCTGCCTTGGGACCGGGAGTAGCGCTGGCGTGATTCTTAATAATTTTGTTGTGAGATTAGTTGAGAAAGTAACCGCTAGGGGGTGCAGCTGCGGGGTTTATACAGGACAAAAATCATTACGAGTCAGTTTCTGCCTGCCTCTCGGATGGAGCAGTCGCATGGTTCTGCGCTCCTGTTCTGGTGGGCTCATTTGTTGTGTAACTAATTTTTTGTTGTTAGCTATTGATGGTTTGCATACTCTTGCTTTCCCAGCCTCTGTATTACGAGTGTTTTTCTCCTTGCATGTCTAGAGCTGTCCTAACTTGCCCAGACATGCCATGATGACGTCACAGCTGACGTCACAGGATGTGCGGAACTGGTGCTGCGATGCTTTGCAACCTGCCTCTGTGCTCCGTCGCCCAGTGACGGTCAGCGGCCGTTCCGGGCCGCTTTCTTCAAGATGACGTCGTTGATCTTCAACTAAACTCCTTCTCTCCACTCTATTTCTATCTTTTTATTTTATTTTCTACCTATTTTTTTATTTTTTATCAGCTCAAGTAGCCGGAAACTCACACAGTGGTCTGGACGTGTCTTAGATGATCCCCAATTAGTGTAATGACTCCCTGGTGGGTCCTGAATAATGTGGGGGGTCCCAATTAGCTCTAATTGCTAATTAATGGCGTCCAGACGAAGATGTGACTTGCCGGCTTCTTGAGCTGATCCCATACTACTAATATGGGCTGGTAATAGTAGACGAATATATGGGGAGGGAAACCAGGCTCCATATTGGTCCAAAATGGGCTCCCCATATTGGCAGGCCCATTTTGCGGCAATATTGCCAATATAACAAAGGAAATAACAAAGGCAAGGAGGCTGGAGCGCGAGCTCGTAGGCAACCTAACCGAGTCGGTAGCGGATGTGGGCGACGTAAACATTTCTTCGAGCACCATGTGTTGGAGATTTCCGGAGCAGGTCAAAAGAAACCCAGTTCGTTCAAATTACCCGCAGTCTTACCATGCGGCACGTGCAACATGTCGCCACACTGCGCGGACAAATCTTAAGTGTAACAAGACGGTACCATTATAAGGCAGGATGGTTTTCGAGAGGAGTGGGAGCTTGGCGGTACTGCAGAGAACTCTTACTCGCAGTGGGCTATACAGGACTGTACGGCTTGTTGGGCAAGTAAACTCGTTCTTCTGCTTCCCAGATCCATGCTTCTGTTCTTTCGGGTCATTGGCAAAAGCTTACGTACCCATAGGTGAGAGGTTTTTTTCATAACCAATACATGGGGCTATGCAGACCTTCGTCGTATTCGCAGTTTTATAAACGCACAATTCGTAAACTCCTAAATCTTTTCCACTAGAAGACAGTATCATAGCCATGTTCCCAAGCAGCACACAATATTGGGCCCATATTGGCTGATCATTGGCGATAGGGGTCCAATATGGGACCAGTTTCTCCAAGATTTTCCTCATATTGGCTCAAAATGGGCAATATGGGTCCCGTATTGCCCAGTTTGAGCCAATATTGGGAAAATCCTTGGAATGTGGGCCCCATATTGCGCAGTTTGAACCAATATTGGGAAAACCTTGGCAATATGAGCCCCACATTGCCCGCGTACACCCCATATTGACTGAAGATACGGAAAATGGTACGTACCCGTGTTGCACAAATGCCCAAGCAGCATGGCAAGATTGAACGTTGAAGCATGTGAAATACCCAGTTCAGTACATCGTTACATCCGACAACTTCCCGCAGATGATACAGATTGTTCGTAACAGTCAACGTACGTGGCAATCCCGATGTAACGTTCGCTAGAATTCGACAACTCAACATTCCAGGTTCTGGAAATAGCCGCCATCATCCTTGGCGATGCCAATGCCAATCGGTCGAGCCGACTGAGATCGAGCGGGTTTTTGAGCGAAATCACGCATCCCACAACTAACGCGCATGCGCGACAGCCCGAACGAACGTTTCATAGGGCCGTAGTGTCGCTGGTTGCTGCAATGATAACGGAATTGCGGCAGGCCAAGTAAAAAATACAATGTTTGATAGGAAGGGATGGATCTTCTGTAAAGTTCGGTGCTTTCAAGTTGCTGCAAGCGATGTAAATTGCTCTGGCGTATGTCCGTCACCGTCAGGAAAGTGTTTTGCTCCTTTGTACTCTCGGAGCGGCTTGGAAAATTTTGCACAACATAATATTGCAATTCCAATGAAGGCTTCTGAGGGACCTTTGGCATTGGCAGTTCCGTGGGGCTGCTTGTGTCCTTCAGTAGGTAATATCAGTGGTGAATATCATAGAGGATAATGCTTTATTATTGCACGGACTCCCCGTTGGCGTTATCACAGAAATATTGGGAATATTGGCGCAAGATGGGGCTTTCCAATATGGGGAGCCCATATTGGTGCAATATGGAGCCTGGTTACACTTCCCATATTGGTCTAATATTGGCAGCCAATATTGGACCAAGATTGGCAATCTTGGCAGCCCACATGTGTCTTATATTGGGCCAATATTGGCGTGCTGCTTGGGTTGATGTTCTCCATCTATCGCGCCGTACAGGAGCTTCAGCTTTGCCTGGTGTATTTCTCCTTTTCCTTTCAAACGACCATTAGGGTGTTTAACTTACTTCGTAACTTTTGAAATACACGGGCGGTCTTAATGTCAGAGCGGTTGTGTATGACAGTATCCCTGTCCCGTATGTCCTATTTTCGATGTGTCATCTCGTTCAGAACGTTCAGATAAATGAGGAATGTTCAAGGTAAATATAAATGGTAGCGAAGGCGGGAAAAAATACGAAATCTGTGTTAGCAACCCTGCGCCCTTCATGATACACATGCGAGCGTGGTTGTTGAGGGGCAAACTACGAAGGTAAACAAAAATAATGTAATCGGAGGCGCGAATAATGTATGTACTAATACAATATGCATGTTTTTAATGTAGCAATTCGCGCGGTCTGCCAGTAATACGTAGGATTATTGACAGAGCCGAGTACTCTTCCGGTTCCTGTCGCTCTCCATGTTGTTAGCTACGAGTTTGCTGTATGTTGACTGCGCAATTTGTGACTGTTCATAGCCGTTTTCTTCATCGTCGTCTTTTCAATTTCAAACCACCAAGTCCAACTTGGGACATTCGTCGGGGGAATGCCACATTTCAGGACAGTAGCCAGCTGTTGCTTTATTTGAGTGTCAAGAATGTGGACAGTACTGACTTTGGAGCTGTCGGTTCCTCTTCCTGCCTTTGCGACGTTTGTGGGTGCGTGTGAGGAAGCCTTCAAAGCCAACGTTAAGACATTCCTCACCTCCCAAGGGGTCAGGTCCAAGCTGTGTGAAGCGTTGGACATACTTGTGCCAAAGACATTGAGTTTGTGTTTTTCATCCGTGTATGATGATCTATTTCACTTTTTTCTGAGGGTACGACTGTTCTGGTTTGCACGAGAAAGGAATGAGGAAGTACGAAGTAGTACGTCACGTCAGAAGGCACTGCAGCAGGCAGCGAGACTAAGTTCGTAATCTCTGCACGTTGTTGTGATGTAACCAGAAGTTTTCTTTCCATGCAAAGGGATATGCATGGTTCTGTTGTCTATCCAGTGCTTTCAGTTGTAACCTAGATTACACATGATCTCTTGTAATTCTTTCATTCCTGTGAAGCACACGATTTGTCAAAGTGCACTTTTGCACATAGCTCCTTACTGTGTTGTTTGTATTTTGACAGCCATGCAGAGTTCAGTAGTCTGTGCCAATTATTTATATGTTTAGTGTTTGTACACCTGTGTACAGAGATACCTAGCATACATTTTCTATTTTGAATCTTCAGCAGTTTGCCTATTCTTTGATACGTATTAAGTGTATACCTGTGTACATAGATCCCTAGCACGTAATTTTATATTTTGAATCCTGCGCTGAGTTCAGTACTTGTGCGCAAGTATGTAGGAGCAGTTATGTGCAGGGCTAAGCACCTTGTGCAGCTTGCAAATCTACACCACATGGCAAAATGTGCACAAAATAGCAGAAGCACACAACATTGTCGATGCTTTGACATTCCTTTAATACAAAAATGCTGTTGTAATCAAAGTAGAAGTAGTCATCAGCAGAGTATGTACCCACTGAACAAGGTTGTCATTGCTGGAAGCTGATACTGTTGCGGCTGCTTTGCAAGATAAAGTATCACAGACCTATAAAATGAGCTAATGGGCTTGTGCCTTCTTATTCCCCCATAGCATTTATTACAGTGCCAAAAACTGTGGGCAGACATAGCACCACACAGTATGCAAATATCATATAGTGTGATCTTCAAGTGCAAATATGTTCACTTCCACATTCTTTGTACGAGAGATATGTGGAAAGTTCCAGATGTACATGAGGACAGCTATAGCAGCATGCATTTGACATTAAGGTCCTGGGCCCCACCTGTGTTTGCTGGAATTTGTACGTTATCCTTTCGTGCTTATTCAGTACATGGACTGTCATACTGGTTATTTTGTACATTATTCTGTCGTGGGTATTTATGATGAAAGATTGAAGTTACTGAAAAGTCACTGTGTTTCAGCCTCAGAACATCAATTGTCTCATGTGGGTATTTATACTGTTTGCAACGGCATGGCGAATTTACCTGTGATAAAAGAAAGCAAGCCCCCACCTGGTCTCCTGTGTCCTTTGTTGCACGCATGTCGCTAGTGTTGATTCTTCTCTGTTTACAAATTGTTTGAGTTTTTGCTCTTGGATTTGCTTTCAACAGCGGTTCTGATATTCCGCGGCTCGACATCGCGATGGAACGCACGCGCAGCGCGAGCGCCAGCCCCGCGCTATACGTAATGGTGACGTACCAGGTGACGTCATTATGACGGAATTTGTAGTTTGCCCCGCAACGGATGGATGGCGCTGACGGTCTTTATCATGGCCGCCCTTGAAGACGTGGTGGCCAATGCAAGCTTCGCTACCATCTATATTTACCTTGGAATGTTCTTGGAATTTATTTGTCATAATGAAATTTGTTTATTTGATACTATACCGTCTATCATAACCTTACGAGTTACATAGTGTACTATTGATAAGCTGATCAGATTATCATAGATAATAATTCGTATCAAAATATACACTGTCTAGAGTAAGGTAAACGTGTTTAGTGAGCAAGAATGTTCGGGAATACATCGAAGTGTGTACACTCCGCACGCACTAGAATATAGACAGCGATGTCTCCAGTATCTTTGGTAGTCGAATGATTCATATTTAATGTTGCTGTCCATGACGCTTGTTTCATGAGGTTTTCTCTTGCGATAAAAACCACTTTGTATTATGGGAAAGTGCTGCTGCAGTGAAGTGTCAAAAGCCGTTTCCTGTAAGGTTGGTGGCTTGCTGTCGGCTGCATGCACTTCAAGCATTAGGGGATCAACTGAAACAGGACCGACACATGTGCTCCCGTGTCATCTGCTTGCACATTGTACCTCTGATGTCTTTCTATCGCATGATCCGCATTGGCAAGCTGGGCGTTTAGCATGTTTACGGAGATCCAGACCAGTGCAGCGCAATTGACGCAGAAGGAGGACAGTCCTCCTGTCCTAACGGGTTATCCCCGTAAGACTCGCGTGTAGTTCTCTGGGGAGATGCTGGAAAAGCAGTTATCACATCACAGGCAAGCACTAAAAGGAGACAAGGCACAGTAACGAAGACATGACGAAAAAAACTTGCTCGTTTCTATGGAGGCAAATGACAACTAGAACGATAAGAATTCCTCCATATCAGTTTAAATGGTTCACGAAACTGGTGTGTTTGCATTACTCGTAGCAAAAAAGAAAGAAGAAACGAATATATTTATTCGGTTATTTATTATGTTACATTGATCTTAGCACATATTCAAATGTAGGCAAACACGCCGTACTCAGGCGAAGCGTTGGATAATGGAGCGATAAGACGCATGGTATCTGGCTTTACGGGATGGGTACATGAACGTGTCCATGTTTTGGGGACAATACGAAAAGCACTCGCCGTCGATGTCTGTCATACCAACACGCCTCAGACAGACCTTGATGAACAGACCTTAAGCGTCCTGGATAATGTAGAAGCACTCGACCAACCGTTTGACCATGCAGTCCTCGACGACGATCGGGCTTTTATCCACTGACTTCCACGCCATTTCGTACAGTTTTTTAAGTGATTACGCGTGTGAGCGTCTTGCGGTTGGCTCTGGTCTTACCAACAGCTCTGCAACTTGGGTTTTGAGAGCTTTCGGATCGCTCTTGCCTTCTTCAATAACACGCTGTTGATGTTCCTCTAGCTTCTTCGCACGTTGCTGACTTGCCGACGGCTCGTATGTACGCTTGCCTTCCATTGGGTGTCATCATTAACTGTCGGCATCTTCCAATAACGGTGAAAATTTTGCTTGGGATCGTGATGAGGGCCCAGGACAGTTGTGTGGCTTTCGATGAAGATCGGGGCTCACAATTTTCCTTCTGCTACATGTAGTGGTTTCTGATGAGGACCTGCTTTTTGTGCTTTGAGATGTTTCCAAAGGATGTTTGAAAGTTACGTCATTTGAAGAATACCTCATTTCTTGTGTTCACCACGTTCTTGTGTTCAACGTTTTCTATTGCGACTCAACCAAACGTTCGACGCTGACAGTTGCCTAGACGGTAGCATAGGTGTTCAAGACAACAATTGCGGAGCCTTGAACAATTATATGACAGTTCGTGGTTTCGACTTTTTGAAGTTCAGATCTTGATTACTGCCAAAGAAGACTGCCTTTCTCTGATCGCATGCTCGTGCATCGTGAATCAGGAATCTAGACGTCGCGGACCGCCCAGATCACTTGACTTTGTCATTGCCTTTGTCAGGAGGTTTCTGTGTTTCTGTCGGAGACATGCTCAGGGGTTGCTGTTTTTGGTGTTTGCAGCTAAGAAAAGCAGCTAAAACGTTGACTGCAGTGTTGTGTCAGATGTGGCAAACAATTTTTCCTCGACTGTCGTCATTAAATTCTGTCGATGGCTCTGGGTTCTGATAAGCGCCAGTTCTAACTCGAGCGCCAGCTTTTGGACCAACGGTATGCTATATTCTAGACGAGGTAATTCAAGCAAGTATTCCACATGTTCGATCAGGTCCGTTGGATATAGTGGACCGCTCTGAGCGCTCATAAAGTTTCTGGTGAAGACCTGCTTCGAGTGTCACCAGTACAAGGCTTTTCTATTTCTCCACCTCGATTAGTGCCCTTGTTGTGTGCTGCCAACAAATGTTGCGTCGTTTCTGTGATGAAGATGCTCCTTTTGTACCTTCATCGGTATGTAGTAGCGTTTTGCGACCTCGACCATTACGTGTGGTGCGCTCTTGTCTATAGAGACTCTTATGCGACGAATATCGGATTTGCCATCTCGACAAACAGCTTTGCGCCCATAGACTGCCCCGCTGCATTGTGGTTGAAGACGGGACAATCCCGGCCCAGTATGCCTGTCGTCGTTGACGCAACTGGTGACCACCAATTTTGGACGTGATCACCAGTTCCTCGACCAAAAGAACTTGATATGCAATGCCGTTGTGTGCTGTTCAATTTCAATCGATGTCCGTCTTGAAATAGAGTACCGCAAGTTGTGTATGATGACGACGCGAGTGTTACACAGTAGAGCCATGGATTCCGTCGATGAACGGCGTGGCACTCAGAGCTTCGTTGGCCGGATTCACCGCAGGGGTGAATCCGTTACCAGCTCCCACCGCGGGGAGGTGAAGTTGAGTGCCACATGTGGGAGCCGTGAATCCGTGGTCGAGGTTTCCGGGGACAGGCGGTCGAGATCGGAAAAGGCATTCAAGGAGGTCACGGATACGGGGACAGGCGCGGTCGAGGTCGGTAAAGGCAGTCACGGGGCATCAAATAGTAGGGGGACATGCAGGGGTCGATGACGGGGACAGTCGAGGTGATCGTAAGTCTACGCCTTAGCGATCTTAGGCTTCTTTTTCCGACAGTCGATGTATACGACGGTGTCTGGTAGGGCGTACCGGCGGCCAACGAAGGCAGTGACCAAACCGTCGATCCTTGGGTCATCACAGTGCCGGAGGATACGATAAACCGTGTAGGCGGGAGTGGTGAAGTCATGAATCATGCGAAGAAGGATCTTCATGGCTTGATCCCGAGATTCCATGGGATGTGGTGTCAGCATAATGGCTTTTGTGAGCCGGGAGATATCACGGTCTTTCAGCCGCTTGTAAACTGGATAGTCGTGGACCATAGCATCGATTAGTCCAAGGCATCCACGGTAAATGTCGTGGTCCTGGGACTTAAGCTGGTGGCAAAGTAGGACGACGAGGCTGCTGAGATATCCTTCTACACGACGGTGTCTCCTCATCAGATGACCGATCTTCTCAAAGATGTCAGGGGTGCGAGATTCGATCTCGCCACCGAGATCTTCCACTGGCGTCGGGTCCTCCGTCGGCGCCAAGCACGCACAACGGAGAAAGCCAAACACTCGTAGAAGGCAAGCCATCCTGGTGAAAGCAACAGCACGAGTATGAGTTAGGAAGAACGATGATAACGTTAGACCATTTAGGGGTGGTAGTTGTCATCGTTCATTTTTGAACGTTAGTGTTAATGATAACCGTCGCGTGACGCTCGTGGTGCTGCTACAATATTTGCTAACCTGCTTGATACGCGTGATACAACGTTTACCCGCTTGCCTGACGTTGTTAAGGGTGGAGACCACCATGCAAGCACCTTGCCATCTTTTGCGGTATCGCGATACAGGCAAAATATTTTCACTGGCGGTCAAAATCGAAATGAACAGTGGCGATATACGGCCCCCAAACTCAAACTCCAGAAACCAACGTTTAACCATAGACTATGATGAGGGGGGCCGTTTTCAGAAAAGAAGCACCCACCTGTGCCCTACACATACGTGTTACTTCGTTACGCTGATAGGTCGATTCCCGAAGAAAATTTGGATCATTCTCTGACCACCGAAATGTTATCACGTCACTTTGACGAATTCTTCCAGGACAGTTCTACCGAATAATCTCACTGCGTCCAGGTTTGCTGCTGTTTTCTTCTCATCTAGTTTCAATATTAATGGCTCAAACATTCATCACTCCTGATCACTGCATTTACGCGTCACTGCGTTATGTCACGGTGTCATGATCACTGCATCGATGTCCCACATTGATATATCTCCAATGTGTTACTATGTCCAATAAAACACTAGAGTAATATCAGAGATCTCACTAACATCTGGCATGCCGCAGGGCTCTGTTCTCAGACTTCCTCATCTATCTGGTACTCGACCAGACTCGGGGACTCTGGTATCTTTTTGCAGGAGCGATAGTGTGCTCTTTCACCCTCTCACAGTTGTGGGCGAACGTGAAATGGGTCGCCGAAAATGTGCAATGAAAAAAAATAAAATAAAATGGTGTTCCGTGAGGATTTCTTTTTCTTCTTTTCTTTTTTTTTTTTTTTTTGCGAACGATCTATCTAACGCATTTTTCTCACAACTGTTCAGGTATGATGTGACCGAACAGGCTAGATGTTCGCATTTGGACAACTTCACAACTTCGTGTTGGGAGTTTGCTAACAACGGCGTAAGTAGTGCCGTTCAGCATATGCTATATTACAATTGAATTTATCTCGGAAAAAGTTATACATATATTAAAAATATATGTTCGCATTTAGCAGGGACACCCATTATACGAGTGTTGCACGAGAGAGACGCGCTTGCGATTTCCATGCGTGTAGCTCATGCATTACGTTAACTATTTTAGCACGAAAAAGCTACCCTTGTTTCCGATAATTCGAAAGTCTGGGGCTGCATCCTATTCCAGCCGTACTTTTGAGTTTCTTCTACTACGCCCCAATTATATGACACCGGCCATCCCTGCGAGCGCGCTTTCAGATTTCGCACTTCCGGCACTATCGCCACGGCCGGAGGACACTCGAGGAGAGATAAAAGGGGATGGGACCGGGAGCAGCCACGTATGGGAAGGCTATCTCTTCCCAGCAATCAGTTACAGATAACCACTGATATCGGATGTTCTCTGCTGTTCTTTGTGATGCCTTTTCTTTCTCCCCAAACTTTGGAGGAGCGCGCGCGTCGAAGACCGACGGTTTTTCTGCCGCTTCTTGTGGGAACAATGTGAAACACCCTGTATTTGTGGCTGAAAGAGTATGTTGTGGCCTAGGCCCTCTAATTAATGCAAATTAGTTTCCTGCCCCAAGCAAATTTTAGAGTTCAATTAGGCTGATTAGATTAACTAATCAGACACACTCATACAAAACGTAAGACGACAGAGGTTTTATGAACCGAACTGGGTAAGCTGACGAATACACACACAAAAAAGAAAGAAAGAACAGTCCGGGCTAGCCCGTGCCCCACTGACTCGTGCCGGCCCCGCTACTGCTTCGCCTCATACTCCAGAAGGTCCAGGACGCAGGACGTTGAAGAAGATAACCAGCTCTAGAGCTCCAGCTTGTGAAGATGCGGGACAGGAAGTTGGATATCGGTTCTGTCTGGTAGCCTGGCGCTGCGTGCTCGCGCGAGGCCGTCCCGACCAGGGAAAAGTGACTCTCGAAGCAGTGGGTCTTGGAGGTGATGATGGACCGGGCCGATAGTGCAGGAACTGCGAAAACTGAAAGCGCGCTTGCAGAGATAGCTTCTTCTTCGGTGTCATATAGTCGGGGAATAAGGGAACATTCAAATTACGATTGGAATAGGATGTTGCAGCCAGAGACTTTCTAATGAACGCAAAGAAAGGTACCCCTCCGTGGCAAAATTTTGAGTTGTCGAGGAGGTGGTGTCCCTCTACATGAGTCCCGACCGGCAATGATGGTATGCCACGGAGAGGCGATGAGGGTGGCCTGTCTCCATGGCAGCGCCGGTGGAACTGAGGCAGGTGCTCCAGGCGCGCGGCCATCTTCGTCGTTGTCCACCGGCCGCTACATCACTCCCCCCCCCTCAGAGGCGGAGCGGCGATAAAGCAGACGATGTCCGCGACTTCACTGGAGGAGGGCAGCGAGGGCGACCGTGGTTAGCATGCATGGCTGAACAGGATGACGGCACGGCAGACGGTGGCGAAGCATCACAGCTGATGAGCAATCAGATCCGGTAGCCCGAGGAGAGCGACGAAAAGAGTGAGGCGCTGGGGAAGTGGAGGTACTGTTGTGCCGCTACCGGCACGAGAGCCGAAGCTCTGAGAGTCCCAGAGGAGGAGAGGTTGAGGCTGTGGGAGCCGTTGAGAGACGCCGAGACGCCGGCTGAAGCGTGCCGTGGCGTCGGCCGCCGCGACTTCCGCGACCGGCAGGTGAGCGCGAAGCTCGGGTGTCGCGGCCGGCAGTGAAGGAGCACCGGGGTGCGGTGAATATCGGGCTGAAGCGAAGGGTGATTAAGCTGTGATGTGCGTGTGTAGCGGTTGGTAGTGCTTTGTAGGAGAGAGGTCGCTATGCAGCAGTCCGCTTGTCGAGCTCAGGAAGTCATTCGGGAATGAGCAGATGATGCTGAATGCAAGGCACGGATGAGAGTCGTGGCAGCGAGTGTGGACAGTCGAGGTTCAGGGTGCCGCCGTGCCACGGAGCTACCGTACCGGTCGGATAGGTAGTAGTAGAGCGGCTTCCAAGCTGCGCGGCAGCGTGCCATCAGTGCTGGACGTGCGGGAAGGTTGCCAGATTTGGGATGGTAAAAGGGCAAAATTACGTCGAGCTTGATGTCCATAGTTCGGGTCAACAAATGTAGAGGAGGAGGTGTCCCTCTACATGAGTCTCGACCGGCGATGATTGCATTCCACGGAGAGGCGATGACGGTGACGTTTCTGCATGGCCGCGCCGGTGGAACTGAGGCAGGTGCTCCAGGCGCGTGGCCACCTTCGTCGTTGTCCACCGGCCGCTACAGAGTTAATAAAATAATTAGCCTAATAAATAGGGTTTACACGTGTAAACCGCCTATTTGGGTGGCAAAAACCCTCATCAGTGCCATACATGTTATTTCTCATTTTTGTCGGAAGTATAAATATATATATATATAGAGAGAGAGAACAAATAGGTTAATATACCAGACGGCTACGAAGTTGAATAAAAGTGAAATAATAAGACTTGGACTACAGATTACAGGAACGTTAACAACAACTAATTCATTTAATGGGCAATTTAACACATAGATTAAACAAAGAATGGTCGACGTTTCGACAGTGGCACTGTCTTCGTAGAGTGTCTTCGAAGACAGTGCCACTGTCGAAACGTCGACCATTCTTTGTTTAATCTATGTGTTAAATTGCCCATTAAATAAATTAGTTTTTGTTAACGTTCCTGTAATCTGTAGTACAAGTCTTTATATATATATATATATATATATATATATATATATATATATATAGTTGAAATAAACGAATGCGGTTGACCACGAAAAATAAAGGTATTCAATACAGATCAGAAGTGGAGACGGTGCTTCTACAGGACAAGGAATAAAAGGGGAACTTTATTAAAAACTAAGAGGGAGTATTCGACGTTTCGACAGCAGCGCTGTCTTCAACAGGAATGGGATCTTATGGTATATATATAGATAGATACTCATGGAACGATGCGGCAGCACCAGAGGACACGTGTTTCGCCGTGTTTGCGGCTCGTCGGCCCTGGGTAGCTGCGCATCGTTCCGAATTGGCAAACCAGGGGTCACTCAGCGAGCGATATACACCTGGGAGGGTGACTGAGCACTCCTCAATGCCACAGTGCAAGCCAGTGAATTGTAATGCAGGAAAAAAAAGCCATTAAAGAAACAAATAAATGATATATCATTTATTTGTTTCTTTAATGGCTTTTTTTCCTGCATATATATATCTATATTTCATATGCAAGGGCGGCTCTCTCGTGTACCACACTGCCTATATAAAATGAGAATGTTGAACGTTGCATATATGTTGCTGTGCTTTGCTGCGTATCTTGCAAACTCTTCGATAAATTATTTTTCAATAAATGTTGTTCAACTTTCTTTCTACTTTACTGTTAGATATGCATGCATCAGAAACTGCGAGGGAACAGATTAACGCGTGAAATTGTTCATTGTACGGTGCAGTAATTTGAGTGGTTTGTGACGGTGTCTCTGCCCGCATAGGTCCAGATGCATTAATGAAGTTCACGAAATATAAGTCGCATATAGTGTATGTGGGTGTATTGTCCCTTGGACAAGCAGGGGACGTCCATGGCTGCATCTCTGACCGCCCCCAGTCGTCCACAGGGCGTTCTGAGGTTTGTTCGTAGTCCTCAGGACATCCACATGTCCAGATGTGTACGAACGATGATATAGGGATATCCTAAGACATATACGGTTGACTGGGTTTGTATATATCGTTCTCACACCTGAATAGTAGATGAAGTGCTGTCTCAAAATAATTCGTAGACAGCCGAGTTGTTCTACAGAACAGTATGTAGATTGTTGTTCTGGGGTTGGAACACAGAAGAAAGGACAAATACACAAAGCTCTCGGCGCCAAAGAACAATGAATGTAGAAAGAAGCAAATCAATGATAGGTTAACCCATCACCACGTCATCCCATGGTATTAATACCTGTGAGTGAGTGAACATGTAACAGTGAAAGTGGAATGAGGGAGTGAGCAGGTGTGGCTTGTCGCTTCAGATGACGCAACCTTGGAAGTCAGTGGAGAGGCGCGTCAGTTCAGAGAGTTGTGGATTCGCATATAGAAGACCTTGGTTCGACTCCTGTAGCTGCTAACCTTTTCAGTGGCTCTTATTTTTTCTACAGCTTCCATAGTCGACGCCCACCAGACTATGTCTCCTGGTTTCTAGAATAGATGCCAGCTATTCACAACGAACCACTTGGTATACCCATGAACGCAGAGAAGATTGACGTTCTTCAAGAAGAATGACGTCGTTATGCGGATACGTTGGTACGCCTGGAGAAACAAGTCTAGATATCGATGACTGTCAACGCACTCGGATAACAACTTTCGGCCAAAGGTTTTGACCAGACTTTCTTCAAATTGCGTGAAATCAGTGCAGGAAGAAGTCGGTGGTCCAAGGGCAGGCAGTCGAGAATCATGCGAGTCCGCGTGATCGTTGGTTTACGTGTTCCGTTTCTGCCTCCAGTCGATGCCAATAACGGCGTTCGCAGGTGCATGATGTTGACCGATAAAGGAAGTCGATCCTATCACTTTCTCGCAGTGACGCAGGTGTTTGAACGCCGAGAGTGCCAGTGTGTTGAAGTCAAAGATGAGGCGCTTGAGGGATATTGCACGCCTAGTCACGACATTCATCGTCGGTGTGTGGACTTAACATGACGGCTTGCGTGAGACGCCAAATATCGCGGTACAGCATTCGCCGGTAGAACTGGTACTATATATAACTATATAACTGCTGTTATATTATGCAAGACTCCTGAGCGCTTGTATTTTGAGGAGAGAAAAGGAAAGAAAACAAAAGAGGACGTAATACAAAAGAGTTAGTATCACTCGCACAAACTTTACACACACACACACACTTTGCAAGCAATATAAAAGAGAAAAAAAAAGAAAAAAGAACAAGAAGTCTTTTTAGCTGGCGTGTGATGTTCAGAAAGGACTGGTGGCTAACAGAACTGACAGTGGCTGTGGGTTCTGGTAGGTCTTTCCAAATGAATATGGTGGAACAAAAGGACGGCTTCGAGAATGCGTCTGTGTTACAGTGAAGACGCGCGATTTTATTCGTATGGTCTACACGGGGGAATATGATATCGGCAGGAGCGGTTGGTGATTCATACGCGGGAATGGTATAGAACAATCGGTGAAAAAGGAAGGACTTTGAAATTGTACGACGCGCTGAGGTCGAGAGGTTAAGCTCAGCACTCAATGTAGTTACTGACGCTGTGGTGCAGAACTGTTAATAGGAATCGTTTTGCCCTGTTTTGAATCCGTTTAAGATTATCAAAGAGGGTTGTTTGAGCGGGATCCCATATTGCGGAGCCGTATTCCAATTTCGCCTGACCCGGAGGGAAATATGTTAAATGTTTTAAGTGGCGAGATGCTTGCTTCATTGTTCGACGTATATTAATGTCATCGAATCATAATGTTCGACGAAGGATTTGCGTTAGAGATTACATACTAAATGTGTGTATTCCATGTTGTCTTTGTTGAGAGATGAACGCCAAGATACCTGAAAGAACTGATGTTCTGAGGCTGGAACAACATAGAAGGGACAAATACATACAAAGCCTCAATTTGCCTAAGAAATTAACGATGAAAGATGAAAGCCACTGAAAAGGTTAGCCAGCTGTAGGACTCGAACCAACATCTTCTGGATTGCGGGTCCAGGGCTCTACCAATTGAGCTAAGCTAACAGGCCTTCTCAGTGACTTCCAGGGTGCGTCATCTGAAGCGACAAACCAGCCACTCTCTCTGACTCATCCTCCTTTCACTCTTACATTTTTGCTCACTCACACACACATTCATACGACGGGATCGACGCAGGCTGTAACTGATGAACGTGAAAGAACTGATGTTCTGAGGCTGGAACAACCTACAAGGGACAAATACATACAAAGCCTCAATTTGCCTCAGAAATTAACGATGAAAGATGAAAGTCACTGAAAAGGTTAGCCAGCTGTTAGCTTAGCAGCTGTTAGCTGCTGTTAGCTTAGCTCAATTGGTAGAGCGCTGCAGGTAACGGAAATCCTACGGCAGTTTTCTGCAACCTGCTTCTAACCTGTGTATTGGGGTGAACGTGGCTGTTTTCCAGTCATTCGGCATTGTGGGCAGATGAAGAGATGCAACACAGGATTTCACTTGATATTAGCCTTGTTGGAGTGAATTCCATGTGGCCATGTCTTCGATTATTTTACAAACACCATGTGAACTAATATCTTGGTAGGACATCGAGAATGCTTAAGAAGAATGCTTAAGTTATCAATACTGAAAACAGATAAAAAGAAGGGAGCAAACCTGGAGGGAGTGAGATTATCCTGTAGAGTAGTCCTCTATAATAGTCCTCATCAGTTCAACTGACGTGACAAGATTTCAGTGGTGAGAGAATGTTCCAAAATTTCTTCGGGTTGTTTTGTATCAAGTTGGGAAGGTCATGGCTGTGAAAAAAATGTTTTGTTTTGCACGTCCCAATTGAGAAAAGATTTAACACGCTGTGAGAACCACGGGCAGCTGTTGAATTGTTTTATTTTTGGAATGTGAATATCGACTAGTGGCATGGCACCATCACAGAACATACGGCAATTATGACCAACTGCGCGCAGTGCGCAGTTTTGAAAGTACTTTTTCACATAATAACACGGCGTCCTCATTAGTTGCTTGGAAGCATTGCAAGCCATTGTTACTTGGTTTGCCCCGAGACCAGCGCAGCGCAAGAATGCAAATAATATCAGAAAGCGATCCATCAGCGTAACGAAGTAACACACATGAGTTCGGCACGAATGAACCCTTCTTGCCTGAAAATAACCCCCTCATCATTGTCTATGGTGAAAAGTTGGTTCCTAGACTGTGAGTTTGGGGGTGTATATCACCACTGTTCATGTCGATTTGCACCGTCAGTGAAAATATTTTGCCCGTATCGCGATACCGAAAAAGGTGGGAAGCTGCTTGTACGGTGGCGGCTGGCGCGCCATCCTTAGCAACGATCGACAGCCTAGTAAACGTCATATCACCCGTAGCAAGCAGGCTAGAAAATATTGTCGAAGTGTCACGAGCGTCGCGCGACGGTTATCATTAACACTAAGCTTCAAAAATGAACGATGACTACTACCACCCCTAAATGGTCTAACGTTATCATCGTTCTTCCTAACTCATACCCGTAGTGTTGCTGTCACCAGGATGGCCTGTTTTCTGCGAGTGTTTAGCTTCCTGCGTTGCGCGTGCTTGGCGCCGGCGGAAGACCCGACGCCAGTGGAGGATCTCGCCGGCGAGATAGAATCTCGTACACCGGGCACCTTCGAGAAGATCGGAGACCTCATGAGGAGACACCGCCGTGTGGAGGGATATCTCAGCGCCCTCGTCATCGTCATATGCCAGCAGCTTAGGTCCACGAACCAGGACACTTACCGTGGCTGCCTTGGACTAATCGACTCAATGGTCCACGATTACTCGGTTTACAGGCGGCTGAAAGGCCGCGATATCTCCCGGCTCACGAAAGCCATTATGCTGACACCGCATCCCAATGAATTTCGAGATCAGGCCATGAAGATCCTTCTGCGCCTGATTCATGACTTCACTACTCCCGCCTACACGGTTTATCGAATCCTCCGGCACTGCGACGACCCTAGAATCGACGCCCTGGTTACTGCCTTCGTTGGCCGCCGGTACGCTCTCCCAGATACCGTTGTATACATCGACTGTCGGAAAAAGAAGCCCAAGACCACCAAGGCGTAGTTTTACCATCACCTCGACTATCTCCGTCATCGACCACTGCATGTCCCCCACTATTTGATGCCCCGTGACTGCCTATACCGACCTCGACCGCGCCTGTCCCCGTATCCGTGACCTCCTTGAATGCCTTTACCGATCTCGACCGCCTGTCCCCGGAAACCTCGACCACGGATTCATGGCTCCCACATGTGGCACTCAACTTCACCTCCACGTGGTGGGGGCTGGTAACGGATTCACCTTTGCGGTGAATCCGGCCAACGAAGCTCTGAGTGCCACACCGTACATCAAGAAGTCCATGGCTCTACTGTGTAATACTTGCGTCGTCGTCATACACAACTTGGAGTACGCAATTTTAAAACGTGTGCTACGGACGAGACGGACATCAATTGAAATTGAACAGCACACAACGGCATTGCATATCAAGATCTTTTGGTCGAGGAACTGGTGATCACGTCCCAAATTGGTGGTCACCGGTTGCGTCAACGACGACAGGCATACTGGCCCCGGATTGTCCCGTCCTAAACAACAAAGCAGCGGGGCATTCTATGGGCTCAAAGCTGTTTCTCGAGATGGCAAATCAGATAATCGTCGCATAGCAGTTTGTACAGACACCAGCGTCACAGGTACTGGCCGAGGTCGCGAAACGCTAATACCTACTCATGAAGGTACAAAAGGCGAGTCTTCACCACAGGAACGCGGCAACATTTGTTGGCAGAAAACAAGAAGTGGAGTGATCTAGGTGGACATATGAAAAAAAGCCTTGGGCTGATGACACCCGAACCAGGTCTTCACAAGACATTTTACGAACGTTCAGAGCGGTCCACTATATCCAACGGACCTGATCGAACTTGTAGAATCCTTGCTCGAACTGCCTCGTCGGCAAGCAGAATAGCATACCATGGGTCGAATTAAAACTGGCGCTTATCAGAACCCATCAGAAGCCAGAGTCATCGACAGAATTGAATGACGATAGTCGAGGAAAAATTGTTTGCCTCATCCGACACAACATTTGAGTCAACGTTTGAGCTGCTCTTTGGAAGTCTTCACACGCCACAAAGAGCAACCGCGGAACATGTCTCCGACAGAAACAGCAGAACTTCCTGACAAAGGCAATCACAAACTTCAAGTGGCCTGGGCGGTCCGCGACGCCTCGTGCGATCAGAGCAATGCAATCTCATTTGGCAGTATTTGACATCTGGAACTTCAAAAAGTCGAAACCAAGAACTATCATATGATATGTTCAAAACTCCGCAGTTGGTGTTCTTGGGCACTTATGCCACCGTCAAGAAAACTGTCAGCGTCGAACGTACTTGGTTGAAGTCGCAATACAAAACGTTCTGATGAGCACAACAAATGAGGTCTTCATGAAGTTGCGTAACCTTCAAAGATCCTCCAGGAACATATCAAAGCAGGCAGAACATTGCTCCAAAAGCTGGCGGACAAATTCAAAGTGGCGCTTATCAGAACCCATCAGAACCGAGATTCATCCACAGAACTCGATGACGACAGTCGAGGAAAAGTTGTTTGCCTTATCCGAGACAACATTTGAGTCAACGTTTCAGCTGCTTTTTGGAAGTCTTCACACGCCACAAAGAGCAACCGCGGAACATGTCTCCGACAGAAACAGCAGAACTTCCTGACAAAGGCAATCACAAACTTCAAGTGGAGTGGGTAGTCCACGACGTCTCCATGCCTGATGCACGATGCACGAGGATGTAATCAGAGAAAGGCAATCTTCTTTGGCAGCAATCGACATCTGAACTTCAATATGTTGAAGTAACAAACTACCACATATTTTTTGTTCAAAACTCCGCTGTTGGTATTTCTGAGCACCTATGCTACCGTCTAGGCAACTGTCAGCATCCTAGCGTGCCGGGTTGAAGTCGCAAAACAAAATGTTCCAGTGGACACATCAAATGAGGTCTTCATCAAGTGACATAAGCTTCAAAGATCCTCCAGCAACATCTCAAAGCATGGAAAGCAGGTCCTCATCAGATAAAGCTACAGGCAGCAGAAGGAAAACTGTGGGCACTGACGCCAATCGAAAAGTACAGAACTCTCCGGGGTTTTCCGCCGCCCATCCCAAGAAAATTCTCGACTTCTATTGTAAGATGCCCACAACAGTTAACGATGGCAGGGCAAGCGCACGTAGGTTAGGATGATATCAACAATGTGTTACTGGGAAAGCCAAGAGGAATCCGAAAGCTCACAAAACCTGATATGTTTAGGTTTTGGTAACACCAGCATCAACAGCTATACACCAACACGCGTAATCATTAGAAACAGTACGGAATAGCGTGGAAGTCGGTGCATCCAAGCCTGAGCATCGTCGTGGATAACGCGATCAAAGCGTTGGTCAGGTGCTTCTACCTTGTCCAGGACGTCTATGCTAGGTATTCGTCAGGGCCCATCTGAGGCTTGTTGACATGACAGACATCGACGGCGAGTGGTTTTTGGTCGTATCCACAAAACACGGACACGTCCATGAACCCATCTCGGTGCTGACCACCCAGCTGACGTACGACTTAACCCTTCTTTCTCCAACGCATCGCCGGAGTACGGCATCTTTGGTTATATGTTAATATGTACTGAGGTCAGTACACTGAAATAAAGAAGTGGTTAATTCAATGCTTTCTTATTTTCTGCTCTGAGTAATGTCAACACACCACCTTTCACCACTCAGTCAATCAATCAATCAATATTTTTGTTACTTCGTTCATTCAAACAATGTACACAATTATAGTAGAACTCAAGGAGACAGAGAAAAATCCCGCGAAAAATCGTTCGCGTAGTTGCCATTTGCTTCGATATAAGCGAGTGGCTTTTTTGTCATGTCTCCGTTTCTGCGCGTTGTCTCCTTTTATTGGTTGCCTCTGACGTGGTAATTGATTTCCCTGCGTCTCCAAGAGGACGAACTACCCGTAGGGCTTACGGGGATATTCAATTAGGACCGGCAGACAACACTCAGAGGCAATACTACTATCAGAGGCACGACGGCAAGCAGACTGCGCGGGGCAATTGTGTCGCTTCCTGTTACAGTCAGTGCTCCTTCTTCTTGAGGAGAATCAGCCTGATAGGAAACAGGTTTTGACCGCTCATGCTTCTGACAGTGTAGCGCCACTTTCCCTCAATACCGAGTGCTTGTTATGGGAAAAGAAAACCGCTTGAAAGAAATGCCACACGCCACAACTTTACATGTGAATCATGCGACTACCAAAGAGACGGAAACCTCGTTTTTTATATTACAACGCGTACAAAGAGCGCACACTTCGACGTATTTCTAAACATTCACTTACATTAGGCACGTTTATCTTACTTCAACCAGTATATATTTTGGCACTAATTGGTATGTAGCTGATAATCCTTATCAGTCGTGTACTGTGCATTTCGTGATGTTATAACGTACGGTTTGCCGCCAAAGAAACAAATTTCATTACAACAAATTAATTCCAAGAATAACATCCGTCATTTTTCTTGACGTCGTGCATAGTGATAGCATACCAGATGATACCACAAAATAAGACGTATAGATAAGAGCAATAGATGAAGGACATTCAGAGTCTGTGATCACGTCTTCTACCGGAAAACATTCAGCAGTTCGTCAGTGGGGCTTGTATTGCGATGTCACGTTTCGTCACGTGACTTCGGAAAACATGTTGCCGAACGGGAGTCACAGTACCAAGGCGTGCCGCGAGTCCATGCGGTATATGTGCAATTATGAGAAGAAATTGCAAAAACACACGATGTTGCCGTATTCGACTCGTGTGTGACGCATCCCCATGTTGTCCACGTCACGTGGCTCCAACGTGCTCAGCGGCTGCGCGCGGTCGTTACGTGCAAAAGCCTTATTTCTTGCCGTCAACCGAGGACACTCGAGGAGAGATAAAAGGGGGCGGGACCGGGCGCAGCCACGTATGGGAAGGTTATCTCTTCCCAGCAATCAGTTACAGATAATCACTGACATCGGATGTTCTCTGCTGTTCTTTGTGATGCCCTTTCTTTCTCTCCAAACTTTGGAGGAGCGCGCGCGTCGAAGACCGATGGTTTTTCTGCCGCTTCTTGTGGGAACATTGTGAAACACCCTGTATTTGTGGCTGAAAGAGTATGTTGTGGCCTAGGCCCTCTAATTAATGCGAATAAGTTTCCTGCCCTAAGCAAATTTTAGAGTTCAATTAAGCTTATTAGATTAACTAATCAGGCACACTCGTATAAAGCGTAAGAGGACAAAGGTTTTATGAACTGAACTGGGTAAGCTGACGAATACAGACACAAAAAAAAGAAAGAAAGAACAGTACAGGCGAGCCCGTGCCCCACTGACTCGTGCCGCCTCCGCTACTGCTTCGCCTCATACTCCAGAAGGTCCAGGACGCAGGACGTTGAAGAAGATAACCAGTTCTAGAGCTCCAGCTTGTGAAGATGCGGGACAGGAAGTCGGATATCGGTTCTGTCTGGTAGCCTGGCGCTGCGTGCTCGCACTAGGCCGTCCCGACCAGGGAAAAGTGACTCTCGAAGCAGTGGGCCTTGGAGATGAAGAAAGGAGTACTTGTCGTTAGTAGACGGTGCATTCGATACCGCACAGTGCAGCCGATGAGCTGAGGGAAGGTCCCCAGCGACGTACTCCGTTCCTCACCTGGTCCACAGCTCCTGCAGAATGGCCTGCCGTCAAGGACATGCGCACGAGAATGCCCGGCCTCCTCCTCTTGCACGGTGCTGGCATGAGGCAGAACTGTCAGCCGCCTTCAAACAAGGGAACGTGTGGGAGTTAGAACGGAAAGATCGGCGGGATGATGTGACAAATAGGTCAGCGGACGAAAGTTAAAGTACAGCCTTAACTTGGGTCAAGATTGTAGTCAAGGCCCTGTATGAGAGGAACCTTGGTCGTAGTACTTGATGCAGGGACGACTTGGCAGATCGGTCGAGCCTTTCCCAAAAGCCTTCCCACCAAGCCGCTCTATCTTCGTTGAATTCCAGTGATATCTAGTGGGTGCACAGCATCGATGAAAGTTGTCAGAGTCAATAACGGACGGAAGTTGTCAAAGTCCCCGTGAGGCACGGTTGAAAGTGTGGACAATGTCCGAACGTATAACCCTTGGAACAGACCGTCGAGCGATAGATCGGGCTAAAGCCTGGAGGAAGCTTTCAGTAGACATCGAGCTGATCACAGCACCTCAAAGAGAACAGCTCTAGTTACAGCGCATGTAAAGAGCACAATGTTCGACTTGCAGGCAGTGTCGGTTGCGTCGTAGAGGAATATCAACAGCGTGTTATTGAAGGAGGCAAGAGCGATCCAAAAATCACAAAACCCAGGTTGTAGAGCGGCTGGTATGACCAGAGCCAACAGCAAGACGTTCACACGCGTAATCGTTAGAAACTGTACGAAATGGCGGGGAAGTCAATGGATCCAAGCCCGATCGTCGTCGAGGACAGCATGGTCAAACGGTTGGTAAGGTGCTTCTACATTATCCCAGATGCTTAAGGTATGTATTAATCAAGGTCTATCTGAGGCGTGTTGGTATGACAGACATCGACGGCGTCTTTTCGTCTTGCCCCCAAAACATGGACAACAATATAAATAAGTGAATAAATATATGCATTTGTTCCTTCTTTTCGGCTGCGTGTAATGCAAACACATCAGTTTCATGAACCATTTAAACTGATATGAAGGAATCATTATCGTTCTAGTTGTCACTTGCCTCCTTAGAAGCGAGCGGGTTTTTTCGGCATGGCTCCGTTTCTCTGCGTTGTCTCCTTTTAGTGCTTACCTGTGATTGTAATAACCGATTCGATTTTCTAGCATGTCCCCAGAGAACTACAGACGAGTCTTACGGGGATAACCCATTAGGACTGGAGGACAGCACTCCTCCTGCGTTAATTACACTGCATTCATCTGGACCTCTGTAAACATGCTCAACTCCGAGCTTGCCAAGGCGGATCATGTCTACAGAGCGATAGAACGACATCAGAGGCACCATGTGCATGTGTATGTGTATCATCTGCGGGAAGTTGTCGGATGTAATGATGTACTGAATTGGGTATTTCACATGCTTCAACGTGCAATATTGCCGTGCTGCTTGGGCATTTGTGCAACACGGGTACGTACCATTTGCCGTATCTTCAGTCAATATGGGGTGTAGGCGGGCAATATGGGGCTCATATTACCAAGGTTTTCCCAATATTGGCTCAAACTGTGCAATATGGGGCCATACCCCAAGAACACAATGACTTCCTGCGTACGTCCGAGGAGAGTCATCTGCGGACAGAGATAACATCCCCAGCACTTCCCTTCCAGGTCCTCAATTTGTCAGAAATGTGACAAAGTGAGACTATCCCCGTCATAGCCGCAGGACCTCCTATGGAGGCTACCAAATGACGCGGCTAGTACAATTGTGGGAGCAAGCAGGTATCTTGGTGAATTATTCATTTTGGGAAAGCAGGTCACATTTCCAGCACCACGTTTCCAGTGGAAACGGACACTCTCTCTATCTTGCAGTTTTCAACCTCGGCCATCAGCTTGTCATTTTCCGTCTCTCATTTTTGATTCCTTTTCGAAGACGAACAATGGGTGCCGTGGTATAAAAAGACTAAGACAGCCGACTTTGAAGGTTTTCCCAATATTGGCTCAAACTGGGCAATATGGGGCCATTGCCCATTTTCAGTCAATATGAGGAAAATCTTGGCGAAACGGGTCCCATACCCCAAGAACATGCTGACATCCCTCACTCATCCTGAGGATGTCATTGCGGGACATCAGTGACATCCCTGGAATATCCCGACATGATCCTCAATTTTGTTAGAAAAGTGTTAGAATGAGACGATCCGGAGATGGTCCTAGGGACAACATCTGGGGACAAGACTGGGATACTTTCAGAAGCACTATAGGATCATGTAAAATCCTCCAGTGGATCTGCTTTCATTTCTCACTTTTAGAAATGAGCAGACGTTTCCAGTGGAAACGGACACACACTCTCTCTTGCACTTTTCAATCTCGGCAGTCAGCTTGCAATTTTCCGTCTCTCATTCTTTTTCGAAGACGAACAATGGGTGCCGTGGTATAAAAAGTCTAAGACGGCCGACTTTGAAAGGAATATCCAACAGTGGCATTTCCTTTCGCAGATAAAACATATACTATATATTGCTTATCTTGCGCTAACTAACTCCCGCATGTGCGAGAGCCCTCCTAGCATCTCAGTCAAAACCAAGGGTGAGGTAACTGAGTTTAATTCAATTTCATGTATAAGCAACACACCAGTGACTAATTCCTTGGAGTTTGAGGATACAACCAAGGTAACGTCCGTGTGTCATACTTAGTTGATTTAAAACATCCACCGAAAGTCAAGCACGCGCTGTAATATGCCATCACTTTTCTGTATCTTCCACGGAAATGCTCCGTGCAGCATCCCGTCAGGGACCTTGCACGGATATTCATGGCAACAAGATCGCAATGAAAGGTCTAGCAAGCTACACTATATCGCACATTGAACCCAGTGCATGGAGTATCCGTTGAAATCATTCAATTTGTATTTGTACCACTGTATTCTTTTGTATTTTCTGTTTGTAGTATTTTTGTAGTTCATACATGATCTCTGCTGATTTGCTTGAATTTAGCTATGACAAACAAACCGAAACACTAATTAATGGGCGCATGCATAGAAATGCACGTCGCATTATTAAACTAATTTACTTCTCCTATATATGTCCTCCGGCTGACGGCCGCAGGACGTACGCAAATGACTATCACTGGAAGATCCCATGATGACACTCTCCGGATCTCCTCCGGACATCCTATCACGGACCAGGACGCGATGACACTCTGAGGACGTCCTGATTGGGGTACTGGAGCAGTATCACCAATGATCAGCCAATATGGGCCCAATATTGTGTGCTGCTTGGGAACATGGCTATGATAATGTCTTCTAGTGGAAAAGATTCAGCTGTTTGCCAATAGTGCGTTTATAAAATTGCGAATACGACGAAGGTCCCCATGGCCCTATGTATTGAAAAACCTCTCACCTATAGTAGATGGGTAGAAATCCAGCGAACCGGTAGAATGTAGGAAAGGAGTTGCCTCAGGACAGAAGCCGCCGATATTTCGAATAGAGACTGTTCTTCTTCTGGGCACCGTCCTCATCATTGGCATTGGCACTCTAACAAAGCAGCCATTCACTCCGGCCGTAAAAGCCCGTACGGAACCTTTCTTCCCTCCGGGCTGTTGACCCACAATTCGCATGAACCTTTAAACACGTTACACCTAACCCTTTAAATACCATGCCAATGATGACGACTGTGCCCAGAAGAAGAACAGTCTCTGTTCGAAATATCGGCGGCTTCTGTCCTGAGGCAACTCCCTTCCTCCCACCTATAGGTACGTAAGCTTCTGCGAGTAACAGTTATCTGCAGTACCGCCGAGCTCCCACTTCGGCTTCCTGGCGCCGAAAAACCCTCCTGCCTTATAATGGTACCGTCATGTTACACTTAAAGGGACCGAAAAGTGAAAAATAACCCCCATATTTCTGCCCACTGTCGTGCACAACATCGTTGTTTGATAAGATACAGAAAGCATTACTTCTCAATTCTGCATATTTTTTACGTATAAATATTTTGAAGATTGCCGGAACATGGACGGTGCTGCCAGCGAACGGCGAAAAAGAGCAACTTGGGTTCCAGGTCCAGGGCTCCCAGGTATTGGTCAACCCTTACCACGTGAGAGTTAATTTTGTAGAGAACAAAGCTGACGCACATTATCTTACAGCTAAACACCATTTTAAAAATGACGCTCACTTCCATAGCTTTTACGTTAATAAAGCATTCAGCTACTTCGCCGCTACAAGGTACGATCCACTGCGCCATCTGCAAGGCCGTCTGTGTCATCGCTTATCGCGTTTATTGTTTACGTCGTGGGTGGTCGTGTTGGTCGCGCGAAGAGAAGTGAATGACATGTTCGCGGTTGTTGTGTCAATTATTCGACAGGCCTAAATATGCCTGGCGTAGTTTTGGTGTTCGGGGATGCAAAAATCATGTTCGATCACCATCGGCGGCGGGCGTTTTCTACCACAAGATTCAAGAGGAGAGTGCGCGAAAACGAATGTGGTTCGAAACACTCGGTTATTAGATGTAGCAGTCGTGTCGTGTGTGCTGAGCTCATTTTGCTGCCGATGACTAAGAAGATGCCGAAGAAGGCGAATTGCGAAGACGTCCGAAGGAAACTGCCGTTCAGTAACCAGTGATTTTGCTTCACCGAGGTGACGAGTTCAACACAACGTCTTAGGTATGTACAGGCGTCACACACGTATAAATTCTAATTTACGTATTCCATTTAACTTATGTTATCCTACTTGTCCCGTACTCAACATTGTCAACATCAACAAATTTAATTTTAGGGGCCTTCCAGTGTTGAAGTGGCGCAAAACTGTTTCGTGTGGGTGTGTGATCCAGGCACTGACATGACAGAAGTAGCTGAAAACAGGTATGCAAAGTCCACAGATGGAAGCGCTAGATTTGTTATGTGTTCCAGACTTTGTGACATTTTTTTTAGTCTTTGGACAGGTGCAGAACATTCGTATGACGTCAACAAGGGGAGAAGAAACTGGTGAGAACTACTAGCTTGTTCGAAGGATACAAGAATACTTCCTGTTGAGATGTAGTTGTGACTTTATGACTAAGCAACGCTAATTAATTTTCTAGAGATGCATCCTCTACACTTGAATGCCCAGTGAAATAGCAAACGTTCGTTGTCTTTGAAGTCCCACTACTGGAATTGTTGAATGTGTGTCAGAGCTGCAGTGAGCCATGCAAGGTTACCACATCATATTGGTCCTATATTTGCAGAGTTCCCCTATCTCGGACGCAACTGTCATTTCTCTTTATTGCTCTTCCGATCCTACGTTCTCAGAGATTAATGTGGTTCACCATACACTGCATGGGTACTGCCTTTCTCTATACTCATGCTTTCGGTTTCTTGTTCTGTTGAATAAATCTTCACTTGAGTTTGAGAGCCATCACGCTGTCTACTGTGTTTGCCCCCTCATCTATATTGATGTGCTGTAACGGTATAGCACATCGACATGCCAACAGCCTACCAAACAACCTTGCTTAGTCCTACTTTTGGATGGAAACTACACGATGTGGTAACATCTACATATATAAAGTTTTAATCGACGGAGATTTGCTGTTTTTGTATAACCTTCATTGTGCATTTCTTTTGTCTCACTTACCATGCCTGAAGAAATATTCTGATCTTCATCAAGATGACAGGTCATTGTTCGATCTGCAGCATTATTGTTCCTGTAATCTTTTCACCAACAGAGAATACAAAAGTGAACAAATGGTAAAATATAACTAGCTTGTTAAATTCAAAAGGGAAAGACGAAACTGTTTATACGTCTCTTGTTTATTTTGTTGCAGGTTTTACAACCCTATCAAGTACGTCAAAACATCAGAGGACAAGAAGTCCTACTCTGTTTCCTAAATCCCTTGACAATAAAAAAGAAAGATATAGTTTGAGTTGTGACAATATGTTGCTTCTGCTCTTATATTATATTTCAATTAAATGTTACGATGCATTTGTAGTGTACACTGAAGCCAGTTTCAATTTGCCGGGCTGTCAAGAGTACTTTACAAAAGTACATCTCAATTACAGTAACAGAGAACTTATGCAATAAATTATTTAGCCATTTTGGAGTACTATGCACACCAATGGTAAATGGTTAACTTTGAAAGCAGATCAAGGGTTGATAATGCTTCAAGTCAGCCCTGAAGTCCTTCTTTACAAATGTTAGTTGGTGACGTCTAATGGGTGACGTGATAATGAATGAGTTACAAGTACTACTCCGTTTAGCAAAAACAGAGTTAATGAAGTGGTCCCAATCTTGGTTCAATTATTAGTTGACATTTGGAAACGTGGTCACTAAGACGTATACTAAAAGGTTATGAACACAGTTCAAGTGAATGACACTGATGAAAATTATCTTACTTACTCCTCACATGAGACTCAATTGAGACATGAGTATAACCTACAAATACATCTATGCCCACAGGTTACTTAACCCTCCAGGAACAAACTAATAATTATAATATGCTGTTCCTGAAGAAATAAGGGTTTTCCGTTCAAGTAGCGCGTAAAGACCACACGGCGCTGCCGTGTATGTTTCCATGCTCTTCGGTTTCTCGGATGTATATAAAAGACACTTGCAGTACTTCAGTGTCAAGGCACAGTATTTCGAAATATTCGTTAGTTCTGATGCAATCGTCTGTCTGCTTTTCACACGCATTCTCTACCCCTCGGCAGCAAAAACCGTAGTATCCATCCGCAGTATCCGTCGATTTGCATTTCACACATGAACCCCTGCACGACGAAAAAACAGCTCTTGTTTCGGCTTACACAAGTGCTTCTCCCTGATATATGGAAATTTCACAAAGCAGTTCATGTTCACGGCACGGTGAGCCACTGCTGAGGACGAATGTGACTGCGATTAATCTCTGGACGAGGAATCTTCTGCTGCGAAGAACACACTTTCCAGCACGCTAACGCACGAACAACAGTTCTGTGTGAGCGACAGTTCTCGAATGCGGAATTGCAGCGCACTCATGGCCAAGAGGCTCGACATTCTCGACGTAGAAAGTGGTCACAAATGCCCACTGCCATTTTCGTTTTCGCCGGATAAGCGCCCGGAAGTGCGCGTATTACATGCGTCCTCGACAGATGGCGCGGGGTCATGCAATTGTTGACAGACTGCTCGGTTTCCTACTAGGTCCCTGGACATGCAATTATGGAAAATTCGATTACAGAAAAACTACAGAGATTTCAGCGGAGGTCTTTGATATTTGAACTTTTGAAGGTTCAAGCTTTTCGCTGAACATAAAGTTTCGATAGGTTTATATTCACTTTTCGGTCCCTTTAAGATTTGTCCGCGCTGTGCGGCGACATGTTGCACGTGCCGCATGGTAAGACTGCGGATAATTTGAACCACCTGGGTTTCTTTTGAACTGCTCCGGAAATCTCCAACACATGGTGCTCGAAGCAATGTTTACGTCCACCACATCGCTACCGACTCGGTTAGGTAGCCTACGAGCTCGCGCTCCAGCCTCCTTGCCTTTGTTATTTCCTTTGTTATATTGGCAATATTGGCGCAAAATGGGCCTGCCAATATGGTGAGCCCATTTTTGTCCAATATGGAGCCTGGTTGCACCCCCCATATTCGTCTGCTATTCCCAGCCCATATTGAACCAATGTTGACAATCTTGGCAGCCCATATGAGTCCAATATTGTACAAATATTGGCCTGCTGTTTGGGTGTTTCCAACTTTCATAGAACATTGTTTTGTGGACAGCTATGTGTAAACAATGTTGCCATTTTCGGCCAGTATTCCTTGAATGACGGCTATATTGTCACGGATGAAAACAGACGAGCAAGACGGCATATAAACGGCGAACGCTTTATTCAGCGGCATGGCTGCCTAACACACAAGAGCTGTAGCTCTCAAACAGAATCAAGGTAAAGAATGCTCCGGCTGGGAGCTCACAAGCTTTTATACACAGCGGCGAACATTGTAGAAAGCATGCGTCGGTGAAGAAGAGGAACTAGAGAAGCTTATCCAATCTCGTCGATCCGTGCTTGAGATTCATGCGAGCGAAGGAACAGATGCTTCTGGAAGCATCGCTCGCCAATCAGCACGCTGTGTTGTGGATATTAGCCCGTCGTTCGACGCCTAGCCGCCCGTTGTTGCTGTTCCTTGCGGTCGCTTCAAATATGATACCTGGCAATATGTATCTTATATTGCACATTTCCGTCCAATATTGTTCGCCCGCACATTGTATTGTCCCCACGGCCTTTTGATTTCGACCAACGCCATGAAAAATGCACAATTCCATGAAGCCATCTGGTTAAGTTACTTTACATCATCCTCAACCGTCATCCAAGTACACTGTCAGCCAAAATGGTGCTAAAATGGGCTAAACGGGGTGCAAAGGAGGGTCTTGTCACGTCGTTTAGACCATAAGGGCTATATTTATACCTTTCAAATGGTATAAATAAGTGTCATGTTGCAACGATATACCTTGCGCGCTGTCACTGGGTATAAAAGCAGTATTATGTTCCACGTTTATACCTTCAGGGTTATTTCTTTATACCTCTGCATTCCGCGAGACCTCGTTGGCAACCTGCTCCGCCAGGGAAGGTATACCGCATTATAATGGTATAACTTGTTTGTGGTTGCCTAAGATGGCCGCTTGCGCTGTTTTGTAGCTTTGCGTCGATAAAACACAAGAATACTATGATTTAGTGATGTGCTTCAGTGACGCCATGTGGCGGATGCAAGTTAGAAGTGGAATATATCATGCGTCTTCGTGCATTAGCGGCTATATTCACAAATTTGAGTTGGTTTGCCGTCTGCGCCGTTTTAATACAAAATGCGACAGTGTTGTCGTAGAAGTGTTGTTGTGAACTACGATGTCCAAACACTATGAGTTGTTGTTAGAATTTTCCTACATAAAACGAGATATTTATTTCCAGTGCACTGTAAAATGTATTGTCCTTTTAGCGAATGAAAGTCACATTTTAGCGTCCGTTATGCTTATGCTTGCGAATTCATTGTTATTCCTGTATTCCTGTATTCGCGTCATCCTCTGCAATGTGAAGCTGTATAGTTAAATTTTTCCAGCTCCTCTTAGATGACACAGCAATAATAACGCTAGAAATGTCATTAAAAAAACGTTCGAATTGCGCGTTGCATGGCAAACAACATATGTATCGCTTTAAATTAGCATTCGGGACATTCCCTCTTTAAGCCTAACTACGAGTTATTTTCGCAGCGTTTATATGCGGCGCGGATTTTTCACGGGTGTATTTTTAAGACTGGCTTTTTGAATGTTTCGGCGTAAACCCCTTCGCAGTTTCACAGACACAGAATAAATGTTCTAAGTGCATTAGTTGACTTTGCACAGTATGCATGGGATGTGTGAATGATAGAGAAAATAATACTATAAGCAATTTACAGCCTTCAAAAAAAACTTCAGGCTTCCACACATGTTCGTACTGCAAATTTCTACTGCCTGAACATGATTTTACGACACACATAAAATTGTCATCATAAGTCAAACTTTACGGGTAGCAACAAAAGACGAAAATCAGGAATCATTCCAAATCGCAAAATTCCACTAACAACCACTGGTCAGCATTGTTTCCCAAAACGCAAGGTCTTCCCATGCAAGACAGACAGGCATATACACTTAACCGGTTTTCGAACTCAACCTCCATAGCTACCTGACCCAAATACGCTGAGCGCTTGGAACTTGGAACATTCTTCGACCATTTACCTTTTTGTTCCCGCTTTTCCCCGTCCCACTAGTCTTTATTCTCGAGAAGGGCTCTGGGCGAAAGCTTGTATCATAGGAAATATTAAATACATGTTTCATCTCTTCCTGTTTTTAACATTTCGAAGCAATACTCTGTTCCCATTCGAGTGTCAGTCATATGCGATATGCTGCACGATACGATACACGGTACCCGACACATAAAAATGGCGAATTTAAGTACGTTGGATGAACTCTACGAAAATGACTCGACAAAGGAAGTTATCAAATTCAAGCCTAGCAATGTGATTCCCCTTCGCTTCGAAGAAACTGGCCAAAAGGCTTATCATTATTGGCAAGGGCCTTCGGAACCGTTATCGTGAAGACCTTCAGATGTATTAAAATTCGTAAATTTAGGACAGGTAGAAAGCACATAAAAAAAGGAAGAAAGGCTAAACACTGTTTTTCGGAAAAATGCCCTGGATCCCAATCGCCACACTGCCAAGTGCGGTGCAGATAGGCCCCTTAGTTGTCTTTGCTTGTGGTACTTAGCCAATTAAATGTCTTTGAAAAGGCGACGATTCTGTGTAACAATCTAATGTTTCGCTAATTTCGAGCAAAAGAAACAAAAAATTAACTAATGTACCTGTATAATGCTTCAGATGTTCGGCCCTAGTGTCTTAATTATCGACACTGACATCGTTTGCGAATGACATTGTGTTTCTTCGTGTAGCTCGATGTAAGACAAGCGAATGACATTCGGTGCGACTGTCATTCGATGGGAATGTCATTCGGTTTGTCGTGTAACAGGGGTATTAGTTTCAAGCGCGCAACCGTGCATTTTATAGTCATAACATTTATTTACAGTAGTTTATTTTCGCGTAGTACCTGTTGTTGTGGTGGGATCCAGGACAATTGCTCACCGGACAATTGCTCACCGGACAGTTGCTCACCGGACAATTGCTCACCGGACAATTGCTCACCACAGAACCGCTGAAGCCGGACAATTGCTCACCGCCTCTTTCACCGCACTTATATGTAATGTTATTTCGCGTTCTTATGTGATGTGATTTTATTTCTCGTTTATAGCGCTCATATACTTGACTTTTTTTATGCTAACTGAACTTTGGTGTACCTCCGACCGAAATCCCCGTTGCAAAATAAACTACTGTAAATAAATGTTATCTGACTATAAAATGCACAGTCGCGCGCGGGAAACTGCCAACAGCGAACTTAGACTAACCTAATAATAAACTAACCAACATGCTGTTCAGTCGTGTCCGCCTTGCTAAGCCTAACGGCGCTAAAATGTGGCGTTCGTTCGCTAAACCGACTTGGACAGACAGAGAAAATTCGTGAATTTTAGCGCTTAAATAGTGATGTGTTTTTAAATCTCCCGCGGCTTGTGTCTTGGTGACGCAGGCACGGGTGGGCCGAGAGAGGGGCACGGTCACTTGTGAAAACTGCACTGTTTCTTTTTTTCTCATATGTCATAATGATGTGAACCTGTAAACACCCGCACAGTCCGCAGCGTCCGTCCCCAAGGAAGGCGGTGAGGTGGTTGCACGCTTTGCCCCACTGGAAGCACTTTGCTGTCCCCCCTTGAAAAAAAAATCCTATATGAGCGCCCCATGGACGCAGGTTCTGAACAAGACGCTTCATGCGTGCCTGCAAGTGGACGACCTCTCGCCTCACCCTGTTCACTGGTGGATTTCCTAGATCTATTTGAAGCAACTTAGACAACTAAAAAAGAAGTTCAGCTATAGCATAAGAAAATCAAGCGCCATAAACGCGAAATAAAATCTCAATATAAGTGTGGTGGAAGAGGCGGTGAGTAATATTGTCCGGCCTCAACGGTTCTGTGGTGAGCAATTGTCCGGCCTCAGCAGTTTTTTGGTGAGCAATTGTCCGGTGAGCATTTGTCCAGTGAGCAATTGTCCGCGCCCCGTTGTGGTGCTGTCCCTTCCGGCCACTCGTACAATTGTTCACCACAGAAACGCCAAAGGTGGATAATTACTCGCAACCTACACTGGCCTACCGTAACATAACCTAGCGAAAACTTACCTGGCCTAACCTAACCTGACGTTGAGATAACAAAGGGTGCACGATTCCGAGCAAAGTCACTGGTCACGAGTACGTTAACGTTACAAACATATCGTTAAACGCGTTTGTCCATCTGAAGGATAAACAGCGTTGGTGACAAACTTTATGGCACGTAAAATTATGATTGCCGGAAACATAAGGGAAAAATAAAAGTAAGAAAGAGAAAAAGTGCGCATTTACGTATCCAGGAATTTGCAGTTCGCGTGTAGGAAAGCACTCGTGAATTTCATGTTACATTTCTCCTTTCGCTTTTATGTGCAACACTATTTCATATGATTCTGCTTTCGTTTATTACTATCCATGTTACCTTTACGCTAACGTAAAATATTATTGTTGCAATAGCACAGCCTACTATGTACTTGTACACATCAGCTTAATCTAAAATCAAACTGGAATCAACCTGAATTATCCTCGGCTTTGACATATTTCTCGTATGGGCAATCTCCCTACTCGTTACCGTGTGGCATTTGTTGTTATTAACTGAGGGTGGTGATAATGGGGGGGGGGGGCGGGAATTGCTTGCTGTGGTCGGCTGCAAGAAATACTGGCCTATCTATGATTGTCTTTTGTTTTGTCATTTTTGGATACCCGAAATGACAGCAACCCCAGAGGTGTCTATGGAATAATGCAAGAAATAAATAATGGGCAGTACTTTTTTTAATTACCGCACTTGTTGCCGTGAATCACCTCATCCCATCGTCATTCATGTAGTTGTTGTCAATTAAGGGGATAATGGTAACAAATGAAAAAAAAAATGAAATACAGAAAGCTAATTTGAAAATGAACCCTAGTGGGGCTCATTTTGAATTTCCAGTAGCACTCCATTCGTGTGTGTGTTTTTTTTTTATTTTTTTCGCTGTCCTCGACATTATACTCCCAGCGTCAGAGCTATACGCGTATTGGTATCAATCGTATCGAAGGAGATTGCGGGCACTATTACTGCTGTGGTCATGTGGTTTTATTACCCTTTCCTCTGTGTTCTATGCATGTTGGAGAAAGAAGGGCGGATGTATGAAAAGTATGCTGCACGGGGTTTTGAGTCTTGGCGTATTATTTAATTTATATAAATGTCACACGGGCAAACAAGTGTCGCGTTTTAAAGGTGAACAACATGATGGCCTCTCTTAACGTCAACCTTGCAAGGAGATACGACGACAGAAAAACAGGCGATGTCAAGTTGCCGGTGATGAGTAGATCAAAGAGTGATATTACACGGTAGGAGCAACTTATTTATTTACACATGGTAACAAGACTTTCGTGCACGAGGATGCACTTCTTCAGGTTACAAAAATATACCCTGAAGAAGTGCAGTCTCGTGCACGAAAGTCTTGCTACCATGTGTAAATAAATAAGTTGCTCCTACCGTTTAATATCACTCAACCTTGCAGCATTGAAACATTTTCTGGGAGGATCATAATGGCAAAACTCTGAGACAGGGGGCGACGAAGGGCACACACGGGGCACACAACGTCACAAACGCGACCCGAAGTCGGATACAAGGTCTCCCTCTGCCCACACACAATAACGGCTAGAGTTTTTGAATACCGACCCAGAAAAGTAAGAGAGGAGAATGGGCGTCGCTTCTCAGGGGACTTCTTGTTATCAATGGGGGTATTCGTGCCAGAGTCTGCCAGAGCTGGCCTTCCACGAGCGAGCTCCAGTGCAGCCTGTGCAGGTCAGGCATACACAACCAAGTTATGCGGATGTCTTGCATGGTGATTCTTCCCCTCCAAGCGCCAACGCATGGAAACCTCATCGAAAGTTTGTTGACTTTTCTAGACTGCAATGCTTGCAACATCTTGGTAAGAGAACTTGCCTTATTTATTTTTGGTTAAGGAGAGCTGAACGCCTCTAGGTTAACAGTATTGATAGTTTGTGTAACAGTTGTCTGACAAAATGGCGTAGCTGCAGGCTTGCTGGTGGATAAACTTCATAATGTAGAGTTTATCATAAGCTGCCCTTTAACTACATCATTACTTATTTCTTGAAGTTCTTGTTGCCGTTTGACGAAACTAAAGGCTTCTGATTTTTTTGTGTATAGCTGCTGCTTGAGTTCAGAATATTGTTCCGTCCAACGAGAACTCGTCGCACAAGCGCAGCATGGATTTGAAGATCTTTTGATGATCGTACAGGAAAACGGCACGGAGGCTGAACTACTCCTCATTGCAGATAGCGACGGTAAGTTTTTCTTTTTTGCCTTTTCCCATTTTGGGAACACTAAATATTCAATATGTGCTATTTCAGGTGACCTGTGCGTCCTTGCCCTGAATTTATTTCACGGAGATGTAATGAGTAGTCTTCATCACTTATCATAGAGGTGAGAACAAAATACGCTTGCTTTGCATGTAGGTATTATTGAAAAAAAGTCTTTTCAGGAACAAGAGCTGCCTTTCTGCCCCATAATCAAGCTCATCGATATAAACATCATTGAAACGGCAATTTTAAAGCTCGAAGACACAAAGGCTCGGGAGAAGTGCATTGATTTTGTAAATTTATTGATGTACTACTGTAAATAAACATTTTTGCGTTTGGTTCACAAAACTTCGCATTGTCTTTGAAGTTATTTTAGGTACAGACATGACGCACTTTATTCCTTGTGTGCTTTTGGTGCAAAGATACTGTTCTTCCATACCCAGTGGTCTAGATTTCTGTACCTTCGTAGTACCTTGCTGCTTAGATTAAATTTATACCTTCAAATTACCTGATAGAAACCTTCTGAACGGTATTTATTCTGCACCCAACGGCGTGGATTTCTATACCGTTACTATACCCTGCTCTTTTGATTAAATAAATACCTCGGGGTATATAATTTGAACCTCTAAATGGTACATATTTTACTCCCCAAGGGTTACTTTGTTATACCTTTGCTATACCCTGTTCCTGGGATTCAGTTTATACCTTGAGGTATTTAAGTTATGCCTTGTGAATGGTATTGATTTTGCACCCAAGGGTCTACATTTTGATACCTTTGCTATACCCTGTTTCTGGGATTAAATTTATACCCTGAAGTGTTGAAGTTATACCTCATGTATGGTGTATACTTTGCACCCCAAGGTATGAATTTTCATACCTTGCTGGAGGGATAAATTATTATACCTCACCTGGTGGTATAATTTTTATCCCTTTTTGGGAATGCGCCACAGGACAAGCCAGTTATACCTTTAAAGGTATAAATTTGGCTGAGAGTGTACATGATGAGCAATCAAGTTGTTCATCTCCATATGTCTCTCTCGCTTACATCTCTCCTTTTGCGTGTGCTTCTGTTGGCTGACATTCACGGGAGCTGACCATGCCCTGTTTTCTCATTCGAAGAATCTCTAGATATGGAATCGTCTCTCGTGGGCCCGTGCATATAAAGTGGATATTGTAGTACAGTGACACCCATTCTTCGCCGTGCCACTGCGTGCTTTCGTGAACAACGTCCTCCGCTCATAGCATTGATATGACTTCCGTCAGGTCGTTTCGTTTGAATGTCGCCGCTCTGATGCCAAGCTTTCGGTATGTGTGGCTGCCTCAGAAGATTATGTCGTTACTGAATAAGAGAATGTTTGGGTCAATCGATGTTGATCTTCCGCCGCTTTGGTCAGGCCATTTCGATTTAGGGGACCGCCGCGAACGCTTGTTGACTTAAATGCCCCTATTTTATATTTCGTAGCTTTTTCACATGTTCGGGATGTCGGCGTCTGCCTCAGAAGTTTTTTTTTTGTCCTTGCGTGACTTGTGCAACTTCGATCAAGAGGTTTAAGAAACTTTGATCACAAAGAACTGTTGCATAGCTCATGGCGAGAACCGGCTTTGCGCGCGTTAGCATGTGCGTTCAGATGCCTGAAACTGTATCAGAAGATAACGTACGATGACGTGAGCTTTTCGCGATGTGGACAAGGAGGTTTAGAAGGTACATCTAGATGTCTGCGACTGCCTCGGATGATATTGTGGTTTCTACGATGATCTGGGCTCTTTACAACTCGGGATTGACGTTTATGCATCTTTGGCGACGTCTGGATTGCTTCTGGTAATCATGCTCTGGAGTCTTTGGCAGAGGTACCAGATGAGGTGTTGTGCGTTAAGCACAAGTGACTGCCTGAGAATATGATGTTTTTTTACAAAGGTCTGCTTTTGGGCGTCAGATGATATGGGATCATTGCAACTTCCCGAAGGAAGTTTTGGCATAATTGACAATTCAGGACGCTAGTATCGCTTCTTACGAAGATCAGCTTTGGTTGTCTGCGTCCTTTACATGTGTAAGACTGCCCCATAAGAAGAATTCGATGGGTTATTGTCTTCTGCAGATGACGTCGGCATTTAGAAACGAAACATAACGCCTGTAAGACTTCTCATGAAGACTGGGTTTCTACATTTCCGGCGTATGATCTTGAGAGTTCAGCCTCGCGACCATGTCTCTCGTTGCCTAAGAAGATATTGTTTATGACGAATAACAGCGGTGGTAGTTTGCTCATGTCAGTCAGGCATGTTGATGCCTTCTACTTTCTGTGTTTTCATCGCAAACTTTATCCGTACCCGGGGTGTCTCAGGGCGATTGTTGTCGTTTTGCTGTCGCGTCTTCATCAGTTGATAGTGGCCTTCTTCAACTTCGAACAATAACTTTGAACGTTGATGTCTTCATAAACCACTTGTGTAGCTCCTGACAAATGGCCGCTTTGCGATCTCGAAAGAAAAACAACTTTCGGCCCCATAGGATGCCCCGATGCATTTCAATTGAGGACGGGACGACCGAGGGGCCAGCATGCCTGTCGCCGTTGAGGAACCTGGTGAGCTTCAACCTAGGACGTGGTCACCAGGCCCTGGGCGACATCTCGAGCACGAGAACATTGATATACAATATCGCCGTGTGTAGCACAACTTGAATGAAAGTTCGTACCGTCGTAAAACCAGTGCATTCCAAGCGATCCAGAAGAACTGATGACGTTGCACCCTGCTCAGCGTATAGCTGTGGACTCCATTGATGTATGACGTGGCACTCAGAGCTTCGTTGGCCGGATTCACCTCACGGGTGAATCCGTTACCAGCCCCCACCGCGTGGAGGTGAAGTTGAGTGCCACATGTGGGAGCCGTTAATCCGTGGTCGAGGTTTCCGGGGACAGGCGGTCGAGATCGGTAAAGGCAGTCAGGCTAAATCACGCAGGTCGAAGTTCATGGGAAGGCAGTCAGGATGATCGGAAAACTATTTCTTCTTAGGCTTCTTGTGGCGGCAGTCGATGTACACTACGGTGTCTGGGAGTGCGTAACGCCGGCCCAAGAAGGCAGTCACTTGGGCGTCAAACCTGGGGTCGTCGCAGTGGCGAAGTATGCTGTACACCGTAAGCGCTGGCGTGGAAAAGTCGTGGATAAGACGGAGGAGGATCTTCATCGCCTGATCGCGATGCTCGTCGGGGTGAGGTGTGAGCATCACGGCCTTCGTGAGGCGTGATATGTCTTTCCCCTTCAGGCACCGATAGATGCGATACTCGTGGACCATGAAGTCCACGACGCCAAGACAGCCGACGTAAATGTCGGGTTTGGCGGTTCTGATTTTCCGGCCGATCATAGCGACAATCGCAGCCAGGTATCCTTGGTCGTTGCGGTTGCTGTCAGTTTGTTCCCCGATTTTATCAAAAATTCCGGGAACTCCCGCGTCCATGTCGGCGGCGAGCTCCTCGACGTGCGTTGGAGGATCTGGTGCCTTAAAGCAAGCGCAGCGAAAAATCGCGAAAAATCGCAGGACACGATCCATGGTCAGCGTGGCGGCAACACCAAAGATAGAGCTAGGAACAGTGGCTTGTCATCGTTTTTGATTCTGAGCTACCTCTCCCATTGTCTTTGGTTACATCGTAGTTTACCAATTCACCCGCACGTTATTTGCTGCCATCTATATTCGCTGCAGTCTATTGCATATACTGCTTGATAGTACTACGGGTGCCTGATAGGAGTCGGGAGTGAGCACACGAAGTGAAATGGTATACAGATATATAAATACCGAATGAGTCGAGCGCATATCACGCAAACATGGAATAAAAACTATCACAACACTCATAAAATACCACAACCGAACAAGACTGGAAAAAATGTATAAGGTTAGGGGGTGAGACCGTAATAATGGAGAATGACACACTATACATGACACACTATTCCGTAGGCATTTATCTAGAAAAGATGATACGGTTGATCTTATTGAACCAAGCACATTGTTCTTCCAGAGTCTCTATTTGCTCCCTTCACTAGCTTGTTCTCTCTTAGTTGTAGTTGCCATTTGTTAACTCTCAGTGCCTTCAGAATTCAACGGTCGAACGTATTGCGTGGTTTGCCCAAGAGAGGTTCACGTCCCTGCCGAAAGAAGATATCAGGCATGATCTCATTGAATTTTCCCGGCAATTTTAATCAGATGTAATTATGAATAAGACGGCCTTTCGTCCCATTGGTACAAACACGGTAGTTGTCGTCGAGATAATTGAGAGTTTTGCAGAAAAAGCTGACTTCGTTACATCGTGCTGAGCCTTGTCGTATGGCGTAAACAGCTCTCATAAAATGGGGAAGTCATTCAAGGAATTGATCATTGAGGTATCAGTGAGAAACGCCGCTTTCCAATACATTTAATGAGACTAAGACATTTCCCTGCCACCAATAGGTGAGGGTTCACCGTTGTCGGCTACAGAGAGGTGGGGAACATCGCGACTAACGCTCTGCGATAATGTGCGCCTGGGGCCCGGGCGGGGAATTGTGCTGACATATGTTTCACATGGTCTTAGGAAGAACCTGGAAAATGCATGACAGCAAAGTCGGCACCTGGTTTTGAACCAGGTGCTCCACTTTCCACTCCCGACGCGACACGCCCAGCATACTAAGCACCAATGAATGTAATTGTAGGAATTGGTATGATGGGATCCAATCACGACGATCATTCTCTGATGAAGTACTGAGATATGTGATGTTACGCGTTTCCCGCGCTGCTAGACATGGTTCCTCCGGGATGCAAAATAGTTGTCGTGATTTCAAATGCCTATGAAAAAATCATGAAAAGTACAGGTGTCATGGAAACATTGTATTGCCCCTTTTACTTCAAGCTATTTTGTTTTGTAATCCGTGCAACGTTAAGCTGGACGTAGTGAAACCGTTCCGGCCAGTTCCCAACGGGTTGACGATTGTGTGGTGAAACGTCGGAGCCAGGACGTGTTGGTCACGCCTCTCAGAAAATTGCCGACATAAGGAAAACCCGGTGCTCTTTACGTTCATCTTGGATTCTTGGAGGTTGCTGACATGTACACTCCTTTACGATTCGTCCTTGAGATTGAATTCCCTTGGACAACGGGGGAGAGGGAAGCAACCGAAGCAGCTTGAACCCTATCTTCTACTTCGTTTCAATAGTTAAAAGCTCTCTGGGATTCACTGAACTCGTCGTGAATTTTTGAATTCGCGGTATTTGCGTTGTGTTCTCATGGTTTTAGCTGATAACGTTAAGGTATACAGTCACATCAGCTACGTTTGTTAAAAACAGCGAAAGCGTTAAAACAGAGCGGCGCTCTTACATTCCTGTTCGTCCTATGCTGGTATCCATGCTCGTCGGCATTATAAGAGTTGACGGGAAGATCGAGACGGGCTGTCAGACCTACAATAACCGCGCTGTGTGCAACGGTATGCAGGATATTTCAAAACCTACATTACGCAAACATGCTGCGTTAGCAGTGTATTTCGTAATGGTGTTTCTCGTACGTAGCGTGGGCAAGGTAGTCCCGAAGAAACGGTGCGGTCATTGCTGGACTTACTATGGGTTTGGAGGTTGCCTTCGTGGTCCGCTGCTGGTTCTTGCAGGCGCGGGCGATGAGGCCTTCATTCTTGCATTTGTGGCACACAGCGGTGCGAAAGTGGCACGCTATGTTGAAGGCACGCTGGAACGTGATGTTCCCTTCTACAAGCATGCGCTGCTCCAGGTTCCTGTCCAGAATTCCGCATATGAGTCGGTCGCGTGTCATGATGTCGAGCGGTAGCGTTGTTGAGCCAGCATAAGCAGATGTAGTAAGGACTCCTTCAGCTCTAATTGCCGAAAGGTGCCGAAATCGCAGTGTCTTGCAATCGCTCGCAAGGCTGTCACGTACTCAATGAGCGAGTCGGCAGCGGACTGGTTCCTCTTGTGGAAGTTAAAACAACTCAATAACTCGGACAGCCTCGGGTCCGAGTGTTCCGAGAAGCACTTAATGATGTCACTGAAAGCTGCTTCTGAAAGAAGCCAAGGTGCTAGCAAGGCTACCAGAGTTTCATGCTTAGAATATCCACAGAAGGTAAGAAGTATTATTCGCTTTCCGTCTACAACGGGGATGACGTTTTACTCGAAGTAAAACGCAGCCATTCCAACCTTCAATTCCGGAGTTCGACCAAGCGGCAAATCGAAACGGTGGTGCTGCCGTGGCCGTCCTTCCCGTCGCCAGTATTAGATTCTGGCTCACCAAGACAATACTGTATAACTAATTACCTGACCGACTGACCGGATTATTGGGCCTACTGAGGTAAAAGGAGGAACAACATGGATGCACGAGGTCGGGGCGCGAGCAGGTTGTCTTGTCAGCAAACATCTCAGCGCCCCCACACACTAATCGTCCCCAAATGTGTGTAAGCACACGTGTGAAATACAGACCCATTACACGGAATAAACGTGATCACATATAAAAAACCGATAGTTATCACTTGTGAACGCCATGATATCCCATACCCATTGTAAACAAAAGTGACATGAAAATTCAGCTGTCCAGTGTCGTGTAATATGTTCGCGTGCATGCAGGACCATGGTCGCCGTTGTCAAACCCATACCCGGCTTGAGCTCGGTCGCTGAAGCCCGAGGCCGGCCCAGGCCCGCATAAAAAAAGGCAAAGTCCGAGGCAAAGTCGCGTAAGCCCGGGCTCGTGCAGTGCTCTAGTCCTGTCCACTATTATCTCTCTCTCATGATGTTCCCGTGCGCACTGAATGGCTTTCGGACCGGGCCGATAGTGCAGGAACTGCGAAAACCGAAAGCGCGCTTGCAGAGATAGCTTCTTTTTCGGTGTCAAATAATCGGGGAATAAGGGAACATTCAAATTACGATTGGAATAGGATGTTGCAGCCACAGACTTTCTAATGAACGCAAAGAAAGGTACCCCTCCGTGGCAAAATTTTGAGTTGTCGAGGAGGTGGTGTCCCTCTACATGAGTCGCGACCGGCAATGATGGTATGCCACGGAGAGGCGATGAGGGTGGCCTGTCTCCATGGCCGCGCCCGTGGAACTGAGGCAGGTGCTCCAGGCGCGCGGCCATCTTCGTCGTTGTCCACCGTCCGCTACATCACTCCCCCCCCCCCTCAGAGGCGGAGCGGCGATAAAGCAGACGATGTCCGCGACTTCACTGGAGGAGGGCAGCGAGGGCGACCGTGGTTAGCATGCATGGCTGAACAGGATGACGGCACGGCAGACGGTGGCGAAGCATCCAGCTGATGAGTAATCAGATCCGGTAGCCCGAGGAGAACGACGAAAAGAGTGAGGCGCTGGGGAAGTGGAGGTACTGTTGTGCCGCTACCGGCACGAGAGCCGAAGCTCTGAGAGTCCCAGAGGAGGAGAGGTGGAGGCTGTGGGAGCCGTTGAGAGACGCCGAGACGCCGGCTGTAGCGTGCCGTGGCGTCGGCCGCCGCGACTTCCGCGACCGGCAGGTGAGCGCGAAGCTCGGGTGTCGCGGCCGGCAGTGAAGGAGCGCCGGGGTGCGGTGAATATCGGGCTGAAGCGAAGGGTAATTAAGCTGTGATGCGCGTGTGTAGCGGTAGGTGGTGCTTTGTAGTAGAGAGGTCGGTATGCAGCAGTCGGCTTGTCGAGCTCAGGAAGTCATTCGGGGATGAGCAGATGATGCTGAATGCAAGGCACGGATGAGAGTCGTGGCAGCGGGTGTGGACAGTCGAGGTTCAGGGTGCCGCCGTGCCACGGAGCTACCGTACCGGTCGGATAGGTAGTAGTAGAGCGGCTTCCAAGCTGCGCGGCAGCGTGCCATCAGTGCTGGACATGCGGGAAGGTTGCCAGATTTGGGATGGTAAAAGGGCAAAATTACGTCGAGCTTGATGTCCATAGTTCGGGTCAACAAATGTAGAGGAGGAGGTGTCTCTCTACATGAGTCTCGACCGGCGATGAGTGTATCCCACAGAGAGGCGATGACGGTGACGTTTCTCCATGGCCGCGCCGGTGGAACTGAGGCAGGTGCTCCAGGCGCGTGGCCACCTCCGTCGTTGTCCACCGGCCGCTACAGAGTTAATAAAATAATTAGCCTAATAAATGGGGTATACACGTGTAAACCGCCTGTTTGGGTGGCAAAAACCCTCATCAGTACCATACATGCTATTTCTCATTGTTGTCGCAAGTATATATATATATATATATATATATATATATGCAAAGGCGGCTCTCTCGTGCACCACACTGTCTATATAAAATGAGAATGTTGAAAGTTGCATATATGTTGATGTGCTTTGCTGCGTATCTTGCAAACTCTTCGATAAATTGTTTTTCAATAAATGTTGTTCAACTTTCTTTCTACTTTACTGTGAGATATGCATGCATCAGAAACTGCGAGGGAACAGATTAACGCGTGAAATTGTTCATTGTACGGTGCAGTAATTTGAGTGGTTTGTGACGTGTCTCTGCCCGCATAGGTCCAGATGCATTAAAGAAGTTCACGAAATATAAGTCGCATATAGTGTATGTGGATGTATTGTCCCTTGGACAAGCAGGGGACGTCCATGGCTGCATCTCTGACCGTCCCCCAGTCGTCCACAGGGCGTTCTGAGGTTTGTTCGTAGTCCTCAGGACATCCACATGTCCAGATATGGATGAAAGGTGATATAGGGATATCCTAAGACATATACGGTTGACTGGGTTTGCATATATCGTTCTCACACCTGAATAGTAGATGAAGTGCTGTCTCAAAATAATTCGTAGACAGCAGAGTTGTTCTACAGAACACTATGTAGATTGTTGTTCTGGGGTTGGAACACAGAAGAAAGGACAAATACACAAAGCTCTCGGCGCCAAAGAACAACGAATGAAGAAAGAAGCAAATCAATGAAAGGTTAGCCATTCACCACGTCGTCCCATGGTATTAATACCTGTGAGTGAGTGAACATGTAACAGTGAAAGTGGAATGAGTGAGTGAGGGGGTGTGGCTTGTCGCTTCAGATGACGCAACCTTGGAAGTCAGTGGAGAGGCGCGTCACTTCAGAGAGTTGTGGATTCGCATATAGAAGACCTTGGTTCGACTCCTGTAGCTGCTACCCTTTTCAGTGGCTACCTTTTCTCTTATTTTTTCTACAGCTTCCATAGTCGACGCCCACCAGACTATGTCTCCTGGTTTCTAGAGTAGATGCCAGCTATTCACAACGAACCACTTGGTATACCCATGAATGCAGAGAAGATTGACGTTCTTAAGAACGAAGAAGAAAGTTCTTAAGAAGTTCTTAAGAAGAAATTAACGATGAAAGATGAAAGTCACTGAAAAGGTTAGCCAGCTGTTAGCTGCTGTTAGCTTAGCTCAATTGGTAGAGCCCTGCAGGTAACGGAAATCCTACGGCAGTTTTCTGCAACCTGCTTCTAACCTGTGTATTGGGGTGAACGTGGCTGTTTTCCAGTCATTCGGCATTGTGGGCAGATGAAGAGATGCAACACAGGATTTCACTTGATATCAGCCTTGTTGGAGTGATTTCCATGTGGTCATGTCTTCGATTATTTTACAAACACCATGTGAACTAATATCTTGGTAGGACATCGAGAATGCTTAAGAAGAATGCTTAAGTTATCAATACTGACAACACATAAGAAGAAGGGAGCAAACCTGGGCGGAGTGAGATTATCCGGTAGAGTAGTCCTCTATAATAGTCCTCATCAGTTCAACTGACGTGACAAGACTTCAGTGGTGAGAGAATGTTCCAAAATTTCTTCGGGTTGTTTTGCATCAAGTTGGGAAGGTCATGGCTGTGAAAAAAAAATGTTTTGTTTTGCACGTCCCAATTGAGAAAAGATTTAAGACGCTGTGAGAACCACGGGCAGCTGTTGAATTGTTTTATTTTTGGAATGTGAATATCAACTAGTTGCATGGCACCATCACAGAACGCACGGCAACTATGAACAACTGTGCGCAGTGCGCAGTTTTGAAAGTACTTTTTCACATAATAACACGGCGTCCTCATTAATTGCTTGGAAGCATCGCAAGCCATTGTTACTTGGTTTGCCCCGAGACCAGCGCTGCGCAAGAATGAAAATAATATCAGAAAGCGATCCACCAGCGTAACGAAGTAACACACATGAGTTCGGCACGAATGAACCCTTCTTGCCTGAAAATAACCCCCTCATCATTGTCTATGGTGAAAAGTTGGTTCCTAGACTATGAGTTTGGGGGTCGTATATCACCACTGTTTGATTGATTTGCACCGTCAGTGAAAATATTTTGCCCGTATCGCGATACCGGAAAAGGTGGGAAGCTGCTTGTACGGTGGTGGCTGGCGCGCCATACTTAGCAACGATCGACAGCCTAGCCAACGTCATATCACCCGTAGCAAGCAGGCTAGAAAATATTGTCGAAGTGTCACGAGCGTCGCGCGACGGTTATCATTAACACTAAGCTTCTAAAATGAACGATGACTACTACCACCCCTAAATGGTCTAACGTTATCATCGTTTTTCCTAACTCATACCCGTAGTGTTGCTGTCACCAGGATGGCCTGTTTTCTGCGAGTGTTTAGCTTCCTGCGTTGCGCGTGCTTGGCGCCGGCGGAAGACCCGACGCCAGTGGAGGATCTCGCCGACGAGATAGAATCTCGTACACCTGGCACCTTCGAAAAGATCGGAGACCTCATGAGGAGACACCGCCGTGTGGAGGGATATCTCAGCGCCCTCGTCATCGTCATATGCCAGCACCTGAAGTCCACGAACCAGGACACTTACCGTGGCTGTCTTGCACTAATCGACTCAATGGTGCACGATTACTCGGTTTACAGGCGGCTGAAAGGCCGCGATATCTCCCGGCTCACGAAAGCCATTATGCTGACACCGCATCCCAATGAATTTCGGGATCAGGCCATGAAGATTCTTCTGCGCCTGATTCATGACTTTACTACTCCCGCCTACACGGTTTATCGTATCCTCCGGCACTGCGACGACCCTAGGATCGACGCCCTGGTTACTGCCTTCGTTGGCCGCCGGTATGCTCTCCCAGATACCGTTGTATACATCGACTGTCGGAAAAAGAAGCCCAAGACCACCAAGGCGTAGTTTTACCATCACCTCGACTGTCTCCGTGATCGACCCCTGCATGTCCCCCACTATTTGATGCCCCGTGACTGCCTATACCGACCTCGACCGCGGCTGTCCCCGTATCCGTGACCTCCTTGAATGCCTTTACCGATCTCGACCGCCTGTCCCCGGAAACCTCGACCACGGATTCATGGCTCCCACATGTGGCACTCAACTTCACCTCCACGTGGTGGGGGCTGGTAACGGATTCACCTTTGCGGTGAATCCGGCCAACGAAGCTCTGAGTGCCACACCGCACATCGACGGAGTCCATGGCTCTACTGTGTAATACTTGCGTCGTGATCATACACAACTTGCAGTACGCTATTTTAAGACGTGTGCTACGGACGAGACGAACATCAATTGAAATTGAACAGCACACAACGGCATTGCATATGAAGATCTTTTGGTCGAGGAACTGGTGATCACGTCCCAAATTGGTGGTCACCAGTTGCGTCAACGACGACAGGCATACTGGCCCCGGATTGTCCCGTCCTAAACAACAAAGCAGCGGGGCAGTCTATGGGCTCAAAGCTGTTTCTCGAGATGGCAAATCAGATAATCGTCGCATACCAGTTTGTACAGACACCAGCGTCACAGGTACTGGCCGAGGTCGCGAAACGCTAATACCTACTCATGAAGGTACAAAAGGCGTGTCTTCACCACAGGAACGCCGCAACATTTGTTGGCAGAAAACAACAAGTGGAGTGATCGAGGTGGACATATGAAAATAAGCCTTGGGCTGATGACACCCGAACCAGGTCTTCACAAGACATTTTACGAACGTTCAGAGCGGTCCACTATATCCAACGGACCTGATCGAACTTGTAGAATCCTTGCTCGAACTGCCTCCTCTGCAAGCAGAATAGCATACCATGGGTCGAATAAAAACTGGCACTTATCAGAACCCATCAGAAGCCAGAGTCATCGACAGAACTGAATGACGATAGTCGAGGAAAAATTATTTGCGTCATCCGACACAACATTTGAGTCAATGTTTTAGCTGCTTTTTGGAAGTCTTCACACGCCACAAAGAACAACCGCGGAACATGTCTCCGGCAGAAACAGCAGAACTTCCTGACAAAGGCAATGACAAACTTCAAGTGGAGTGGGTAGTCCACGACGTCTCCATGCCTGATGCACGATGCACGAGGATGTAATCAGAGAAAGGCAATCTTCTTTGGCAGCAATCGACATCTGAACTTCAATATGTTGAAGTAACAAACTACCACATATTTTTTGTTCAAAACTCCGCTGTTGGTATTCCTGAGCACCTATGCTACCGTCTAGGCAACTGTCAGCATCCAACGTGCCGGGTTGAAGTCGCAAAACAAAATGTTCCAGTGGACACATCAAATGAGGTCCTCATCAAGTGACATGAGCTTCAAAGATCCTCCAGCAACATCTCAAAGCATGGAAAGCAGGTCCTCATCAGATAAAGCTACAGGCAGCAGAAGGAAAACTGTGGGCACTGACGCCAATCGAAAAGTACAGAACTCTCCAGGGTTTTCCGCCCCCCATCCCAAGAAAATTCTCGACTTCTATTGCAAGATGCCCACAACAGTTAACGATGGCAGGGCAAGCGCACGCATGAAGAGTCGTCAACATGCAAGTAGGTTAGGATGATATCAACAATGTGTTACTGTGAAAGCCAAGAGGAATCCGAAAGCTCACAAAACCCGATATGTTTAGGTTTTGGTAACACCAGCGTCAACAGCTATACACCCACATGGATAATCATTAGAAACAGTACGGAATAGCGTGGAAGTCGGTGCATCCAAGCCTGAGCATCGTCGTGGATAACGCGATCAAACGGTTGGTCAGGTGCTTCTACCTTGTCCAGGACGTCTATGGTAGGTATTCGTCAGGGCCCATCTGAGGCTTCTTGGCATGACAGACATCGACGGCGAGTGGTTTTTGGTCGTATCCACAAAACACGGACACGTCCATGAACCCATCTCGGTGCTGACCACCCAGCTAACGTACGTCTTAACCCTTCTTTCTCCAACGCTTCGCCTGAGTACGGCAACCTTGGTTATATGTTAATATGTACTGAGGCCAGTACACTGAAATAAAGAAGTGGTTAATTCAATTTTTTCTTCTTTTCTGCTCTGAGTAATGTCAACACACCACCTTCACCACTCAGTGAATCAGTCAATCAACATTTTTGTTACTTCGTTCATTCAAACAATGTACACAATTATAATAGAACTCAAGGAGACAGAGAAAAATCCTGCGAAAAATCGTTCGAGTAGTTGCCATTTGCTTCCATTTAAGCGAGTGGCTTTTTTGCCATGTCTCCGTTTCTGCGCGTTGTCTCCTTTTATTGCTTGCCTCTGACGTGGTAATTGATTTTCCTGCGTCTCCAAGAGGACGAACCACCCGTAGGTCTTACGGGGATATTCCATTAGGACAGGCAGACAACACTCAGAGGCAATACTACTATCAGAGGCACGACGGCAAGCAGACTGCGCGGGGCAATTGTGTCGCTTCCTGTTACAGTCAGTGCTCCTTCTTCTTGAGGAGAATCAGCCTGATAGGAAACAGGTTTTGACCGCTCATGCTTCTGACAGTGTAGCGCCACTTTCCCTCAATACCGAGTGTTTGTTATGGGAAAAGAAAACCGCTTGAAAGAAATGCCACACGCCACAACTTTACATGTGAATCATGCGACTACCAAAGAGTCGGAAACCTCGTTTTTTATATTACAAGACGTACAAAGAGCGCACACTTCGACGTATTTCTAAACATAAACTTACATTAGGCACGTTTATCTTACTTCAACCAGTATATATTTTGGCACTAATTGGTATGTAGCTGATAATCCTTATCAGTCGTGTACTGTGCATTTCGGGATGTTATAACGTACGGTTTGCTGCCAAAGAAACAAATTTCATTACAACAAAACAATTCCAAGAATAACATCCGTCATTTTTCTTGAGGTCGTGCATAGTGATAGCATACCAGATGATACCACAAAATAAGACGTATAGATAAGAGCAATAGATGAAGGACATTCAGAGTCTGTGATCACGTCTTCTACCGGAAAACATTCAGCAGTTCGTCAGTGGGGCTTGTATTGCGATGTCACGTTTCGTCACGTGACTTCGGAAAACATGTTGCCGAACGGGAGTCACAGTACCAAGGCGTGCCGCGAGTCCATGCGGTATATGTGCAATTATGAGAAGAAATTGCAAAAACACACGATGTTGCCTTATTCGACTCGTGTGTGACGCATCCCCATGTTGTCCACGTCACGTGGCTCCAACGTGCTCAGCGGCTGCGCGCGGTCGTTACGTGCAAAAGCCTTATTTCTTGCCGTCAACCGAGGACACTCGAGGAGAGATAAAAGGGGTGGGACCGGGCGCAGCCACATATCGGAAGGTTATCTCTTCCCAGCAATCAGTTACAGATAATCACTGACATCGGATGTTCTCTGCTGTTCTTTGTGATGCCCTTTCTTTCTCCCCAAACTTTGGAGGAGCGCGCGCGTCGAAGACCGATGGTTTTTCTGCCGCTTCTTGTGGGAACATTGTGAAACACCCTGTATTTGTGGCTGAAAGAGTATGTTGTGGCCTATGCCCTCTAATTAATGCAAATAAGTTTCCTGCCCTAAGCAAATTTTAGAGTTCAATTAAGCTGATTAGATTAACTAATCAGGCACACTCGTATAAAACGTAAGACGACAAAGGTTTTATGAACTGAACTGGGTAAGCTAACGAATACACACAAAAAAGAAAGAAAGAACAGTCCGGGCTAGCCCGTGCCCCACTGACTCGTGCCGGCCCCGCTACTGCTTCGCCTCATACTCCAGAAGGTACAGGACGCAGGACGTTGAAGAAGATAACCAGCTCTAGAGCTCCAGCTTGTGAAGATGCGGGACAGGAAGTCGGATATCGGTTCTGTCTGGTAGCCTGGCGCTGCGTGCTCGCACGAGGCCGTCCGGACCAGGGAAAAGTGCCACAGCACGAGCAAGGGGCCAGGTGACTCTCGAAGCAGTGGGCCTTGGAGGTGAAGAAAGGAGTACTTGTCGTTAGTAGACGGTGCATTCGATACCGCGCAGTGCAGCCGATGAGCTGAGGGAAGGTCCCCAGCGACGTACTCCGTTCCTCACCTGGTCCACAGCTCCTGCAGAATGGCCTGCCTTCAAGGACATGCGCTCGAGAATGGCCGGCCTCCTCCTCTTGCACGGTGCTGGCATGAGGCAGAACTGTCAGCCGCCTTCAAACAAGGGAATGTGTGGGAGTTAGAACGGAAAGGTCGGCGGGATGATGTGACAAATAGGTCAGTGGACGAAAGTTAAAGTACAGCCTTAACTTGGGTCAAGATTTTAGTCAAGGCCCTGTATGAGAGGAACCTTCGTCGCAGTACTTGATGCAGGAACGACTTGGTAGATCGGTCGAGCCTTTCCCAAAAGCCTTCCCACCAAGCCGCTCTGTCTTCGTTGAATTCCAGTGGTATCTTGTGGGTGCACAGTGACAGGGGGTGCACAGTGGTGCACGCCCCGTGAGGCACGGTTGAAAGTGTGGACAGTGTCCGAACATATAACCCTTGGAACAGACCGTCGAGCGATAGATCGGGCTAAAGCCTGGAGGAAGCTTTCAGTAGACATCGAGGTGATCACAGCACCTCAAACAGAACAGCTCTAGTTACAGCGCATGTAAAGAGCACAATGTTCGACTTGCACGCGGTGTCGGTTGCGTCATAGTAATACAGATGTCCTGCAAAGTCAACACCCAAGACCTCAAATGGGTTCGAGCGCGTTACCCGGTCTTGAGGGGGGGCGCAGTCTTCTGGGTGCAGGGCCTAATGATATATCTTTGGCATGTGACACTGGAGTAGGTGACTCGTTTAACCGTTTGCCGACCTCTAACAACCCAGTAGCGTTCGCGTAACTGAGCTTATGTGCCAGCATGAAGTTGTGAGACCTGAATGCTAGCGATTAGCAACCACGTAAATCTATGTTTACCGGGCAGAATAACTGGGCACTTGGCTTCACGATGCAATGCGCTGAACTGAAGACGAGTCTGAAGTCGCAGTATGCCGTCCTCTCCTAGCAGCGTTGTTAGGTTCGTTAGCTCTGCGTGCTCCGTGTCAGAGTCAAGTGTTTCTTGCTGCACGACTTTAACCCAATACAATTCTGCTTCGAGAAGTTCCTGGGCGGAAAGATGTTGAAGTACTTGAGAAGCTCGTTGTCGAGCACTGTGCGCAAACCGGAGGATCCATGCAATAATCGCTAACACACGGGGAATGGAGACAGAGACATGTTCAGAAGAGGACAGAGAGATCCTATTTAGGCTACCAAAGACATTCCCTTGAAGAAGAAAAGAGTTGTTTTCATGGTTGGTTACCGAAAACGGAAACGAGAAACGGTAATTACCGAAATTCAACAGGAAACGAAAATGGAGACGGAAACAAAATTGTTTTAGTTTCCACTAGCAGAAACCGAAGCGGAAACGAAATTCAAAAATGGTAACGTTAACGGAAACCAAATTCGCAGGACGTTGCCCTCCGTGTTTTCGCGTTCATATGAAAATTATATATATCCGCACTATTCTTCCAGTCATCCTTCATTCATTCATTCGTTGATTTTCGGGACTTTCTTTCGTGTTGAGCCTACTGCGCAACAAGATGGACGCGAAAGTTTTGGATAACGTGTTTTTTTTTTTTTTTTTTTTTGCTGACGAGCTGAGACTTTTGAAACCTCAAGGCACGTATTTACGCAAACAAGAGCGGCGTCTACTTGCGGTGTATAAGGTTCGTGACGAACATTGCATTAAAGTCTTTATTGTTTGTGTTTGATGTGGCTGTCCTTTTGCATTCATTATGCAACTAGAATGTCTGGCATGAAACAGCCAAAACCAAACAGTACGAGTACTGGATGAGAAATAGGAACCAGTACCGAAATTACATCGGAAACGGAAGCCGAAACGGAATTCTTAAAAGGAAACGGAAATGGAAAGCCGAGTTTTTCAGGTACCGGAAACGGAACCAGAAACAATAATATTTTCGGTAACCAACCCTGGTGGTTTCGCCTTGACTTATCCATGGTGTGGATGCAATACCTTTGAGAGCCCATCGACATTTCCTTAAATGTAGGCTGACTGTTCATTACTACCTCTTTGCCGTAGAGTACAACATTATTCACCTGTTTGGTAGGCTTGTGCATTTTATATTCACATAGAATATCATTCTTAGTTCTCTACACATTTCACTGAGTTCCGACTTGGGTGAAAGGTTGACAAGCTGCCGTGAGATACTTTTCATAGATTTGTTTACTTACATAACGTGTGCCCTCAAAGAACTTAAGTGATTTCCATGTGCGCTTTCAAAAGGAAATGCGGAGTAGTTCCACAAGGCACCCCAGTTTCTCACACTGCATACCATGTGTAGCAATATATGAGCATTGAATGTCATCTTGTGTTTTCCATACAGCGCCTGATACTCTTTGAGGAAATTAAATAACTTCCTCTCGAGAACACAAATGTTATGAAGCAGCACAGATTCACCGATGACTGCATGCATTATTTGAACAAACTTTAGCCAATTCCTATAATATTTCTTTGGCAGAATGCCTCCTAAGATAACTGGTGAGAAGAAAACCGGGAGGTTCCTCCATTCAGACGCTTTCCGGTACTTCCACTGCTGAATGGGTCGTGAGAGCCTGGGGATTTCCCGATAGGCTTTGGACTTTGGAGTCTCAAATCGTTTGACCAAGGTTGTATTTGTGTGGTCATTTATGGTTAAACTACATGCATGTAGTCAACCACGAACCCTTTTGTCAGGCTGAAATCAGACAAAAAGAAGAGTACTGTTGTGCCTTTGACTCCCCAACTGCTGCTGCCATTCTCTTCGACCTTCTGTGCATTTCTTTCGAAACTTTCGTCAGATCACTTTGTAGGTGGCGCCTGTGATACTGTGCGATGTCCACGACCCACATCCACAACCTGGCTCACACGATTCCACCAAGGACACCCTTGGCTGCCATTACACTGCGCCATATTAAGGAGTCGGCACCGGCCGACACTATCTACAGTGCAAGGACCTGGGAAAACTTTCGAGTTATTTTCTTCCCCCGAGTTTGTCATCCTGTGAAGTGAAGTGAAGCCATTGCCATAAAGTGAAGCCATTTGCTGTCAAGCTATATACTTCATCAACAAATGGTTTCAAGAACGTCTTCACATAGGCCTTCCCAGGTCTGGACTGCCCAAATAATAATTTGGATGTCCTTTACAGCGAACACCTGCAAGAAGACGAATACTTCATGATTACATCTCTTCGTTTTCGGGTTAAAGCAGATGTTACCTGATAGCTCCCCCGAACAAGTATTAAAGAAGTCGAGTGAAACCCGATGTCTACCCGAAATCCTTGCGGTCCTTCAACTTGTCGTTTTAGGTAAACTCTCGGAGAAGTGAACCATAATATCAGCAGCGAGAGCCATTTGTGACAACCTATTTGTCCTCCTCTTATAATCTCCTCCTGCAGAAGTCAAAGACGAGCTTTTCTGGAGCTCGGGCAAGTGTTTGAATACCGCGGTCTTTCACCGCCTCAGTAGCGAGTGGAAATATAAAGATTCTTGTTCCTCGTCCCACACAGCAGCGTCACAGCAGTGGCCTGTTTCACCCGAAAATTACCTGATAACGTAACAAACAGAGATAATAGCGCCTGATTTCTCCCCGAATAATCGTATGTAAATACCCCCCCCCCCCGAATTTGACAAGTAATAAAACCTGTAAATCAAGAATCCTAAGAATCATGGATATTTGGAATATTGCGTTGCTTTTCCTGCGAGATCTGCAGATCTGCAGCTTTGGCTCCATGAAGGTGATTTGCAGTATTTCAAGCTAGTAGCGATTACTAAGTAATTGTCCTGCATTCCTCACTTACAGGGACTGAAACATTTAATCTATTGTAGGTGGTGGTGGATGCACTTCCCCTTCTGGAGGATATCCTGTCATTGTGTACGCTACAAGCATGGATGGGCAGTATTTAAATACATTGTAATTAAAATACTATTTAAAATATAAATACATGTATTTATATTTTGTATATAAATACAGACTCGAGAAACGTATTTATAATTATATTTAAATACTAATTTTCGGGTATTTATTCTTGTAAATACTTTATAAATACTCCTAAATACAGTATGTACTGACTCGTATCCTAACGTTGCCTTTCATTTAACTTTTCGGGAAGAAGGGTGAGTTCGGGGCGCAGTTATGCCGGGTTTGCGCTAGCATGCGCATGCGACAAACCATTTTAGATGACACGTTTCTCACTGTCGTCGCGGACAACGGTCGCGACTACCCAATTACCCTGTTTTACAAAGCATCTTCGTCAAATTTAATACAAGCATTTGTTCATCGGCACTTGTGGGGATGTTGTTCTCCTTTGCATATCCCATTTTATGGCCGAACAGAAGATGACTAAAAAGTGCAGTCTTTGAGTAACTTCTAATATTAAAATCGCCATGATATTCTAACAAATCAATGCTATTGTTCGTTGCTGATTTCTTGGTATGATCATCGTTATTTCTGTAATTCCAGATGACATTTTCCTCGCAGTATTTAGAGTAGTAGTTACGGTATTTAAATACTGTATTTATATTTTGTACTTAAATACTCATGTTGAAAAGTATTTATGAAGCGTATTTAAATACCCTTTTCAAGAAAGTACTTGTATTTATATTTAAGTACACAAATAATGTATTTATGCCCATCCCTGACTACAAGTTACCTTCCCTCAATGCTATTTCTCGGTCATGTATCTCAGTTATTAGAGCACCACTTCTACCTCAGTTGTGTGCCATATATTGTGTGTACACAAGAATAATGCGTTCCGGAAAACTACTGAAATATGAAGTTGCATTGTTCCTTTACAGTGCTTGCCGGTTCTGTGTGTTTTAGTAATTCTAATAATGCTAATTTCTATGTTAGGCTATGTACAGGAGCTTACTGGAAGCGTGCTCAATATCTGTGTGTTGTGGCTGTTCATGCGACCCTCATCAGAAGGAAGAGGCTACACAAGCTCAGCACAAGAGATAGAGTGAGTGAGTCACTAAAAGATTGACAACTCTGCAAAGCATTAACTGCAAGTGGGCAATAGAAGGGTTTCACTGAACGCTGATGATGATGACTAGTATTTTAATGGCGCAGCAGCAACGGAGGCTATAATGCGCCAAAACATCGTTAAAAATTTCACTAGTTAAAAATGGAATGATAAGGTTAAAACCAGTACATGATACAAATTAGCTCAAGTACTGTGTTTTCAGAAAGTATCGTTAAAATTACAAGACGTTTAAAAAACCAGTGTCTCTAATAAAATTATAGACTATACTAAACGGTAAAAGAGCGTCATCACCCAGCAGTAGGGCAGGGTGGAGTGGTAGGTGATTTCTATAAAACTCCTGGAAGTGACGATGGCGAAGAGGTTCATACAACGCACAAGAAATAAGGATGTGTAGAACAGAAAGGGGTTCCCCACAGTGCGTGCACTCGGGTGGCTCCTCTCTGTGAAGAAGGAAACTATGGGTGAGGTGAGTGTGGCCAAGTCTTAGCCCTGTACGGGTTACTTCATGTGCTCTCTTTTCCAAGCTCTGTATAGGGTGTCCTATGTTATTTTTAACCAGGTGAAGTTTATTGTGTATCTGTGTGTCCCAATATTCCTGCCATCTTTTGTTTATCGTCTTCTTGAGATGGGGCTTCAAGTCCTGAAAAGGTACATCAAACGGCGTCACATCAGCAGAGAGCGCAGCAGCGGAAGCTTTGTCGGCAAGCCCTTTGCCTGCTATCCCTCTGTGACTAGGCGCCCAACAGATGATAAGAGAAAGACCTCTGTTTACGACCCTGCTGGCTATGTACTGAGCTCGCTGCACGAGGTGGTTCTTCTGGGGGTTGGATATTACATATGGATTCTAAAGCACTAAGGGAATCTGTATATATAACAGATGATTCAATGTTACTTTCTAAAATGAAGTTCAGTGCTAAAATGATGGCATAAACCTCAGCGGTGAAGATGGACGTGATGCCTTTTAAGCGGTGCATCCTAGTACATGAACCGGATACCATGGCACAGGAGACATCTGTGCTTGTTTTGGACCCATCTGTATAAATTTCAGTGTAGTTCCGAAAACTACTCTTCAGGTGCTCAATTCCTGTTGTAGCACTAAGGAAGGGGTCACATGTTTTTTGTACTTTGTAAGGTAGCAGTTATATTTTTGCGGTGGTTGCCATGGAGGTACCCTCGGACTGTTTTCTGCGATCATATAACTATAAGCAGTAAAGCCATAGAGTTGAATCTCATCTGATAGTCGCATGCTAAAGAGAGGGATAACTGCTGGTTTGTTTAGGAAGAGTTGCCTAAAACGTGTGTTCTTAATGCAGGATAAAGAATGATGTTAAGAGTAACCCCTTATCCTTAGTGCATACAAAGTCCCAAGGTAGAAATGACGTTTTGCTAAGGACCACTCGTTTGCTTCCACATAGAGACTTTCAACAGGTGATGTACGGAAAGCCCCCAGCACGAGTCGCGGTCCCTGGTGATGAACCTGATTCAGAGCCCTCAGCACAGATTGGCGTGCAGACCCGTACACAAGGCATCCATAATCTAGTCGTGATCGGACTATACATGTGTACACGCGGTATAGTGTTTCGCGATCTGCACCCCAAGATCTGTGTGAGAGGATTTTAAGGATATTTAAAGATTTCGAGCATTTCACTTTTAGGTTCTTTATGTGGGCTGCAAATGTGAGCTTTGTATCGAAAATGACAACAAGGAATTTGTGTTCTGATTGAACTGCCAGTTCGCATCCGTTTATGCTTAGCCTGGGCTCCGGGAATAACCCTCTTACCCTAGAAAATGGTACACAGACTGTCTTTGCAGCTGAAAACTTAAACCCATTTTGAGACGACCATTTGGCAAGTTTATTAATTGTGAGCTGGATTTGCCTCTCACACGTGGCCAAGTTCGTAGACGAATATGCTATCTGGAGATCATCTACATACAAAGAGTACATGATTGAGGGTGGAATCGCATTAGCAATAGAGTTCATTTTGATAATAAAAAGTGTAACACTGAGTATTGATCCCTGTGGGACACCATTTACCTGTATGAGGAAACGAGAGGGTGATGTGCCCAGCTGTACCCTGAAAGTCCTCACCTGAAGAAAATTAGAAATGCAGTGAAACAGACGCCCACGTATTCAAAAATGGTGCAGGTCACGGAGGATAACATACCGCCACGCCGTATCGTAGGCCTTTTCTAGATCAAAAAAGACCGACAAACAGTGCTGTTTTCTTACAAATGCTTCCCGGATGATAGTTTCTAGACGGACGAGATGGTCAACTGTAGAACATCCGACTCGAAAACCACACTGATACTTACTAAGACACTGATTTTCTTCTAGATAATAGACAAGGCGGTTATTTACCATCCGCTCAAACGTATTGCCGAGGCAACTCGTGAGAGCTATAGGCCTGTAACTGCTTGTGTTAGGGGCGTCCTTTCCTGGTTTTAAAAAAGGAAGAATTGTAGCTAGTTTCCAGCGAGAAGGGAGCTGCCCTACTTTCCAAACTAGGTTAAAGAAATGGAGAAGACATTCTCGTGGTTCAGCTGACAGGTGCCTTAGCATCAAGTATGTGATGCGATCCGGTCCTGGGGCCGTGTCTTTCGATGGCAAGGCCCCGAGAAGCTCAGTCATATTAAAATGGGAATTATACGCGAAATGTTCACCATGACCGGCAGATATACTCTTCTTTTCAACAGATGTTTTAACCTTCAAGAATTCCCTACTGTAATGTTCAGAACTGGAAACGCTCGGAAAGTGTTCGCCCATGACGTTGGCTTGGTCTTCCAAACTGTCACAGGGAGACCCATTGATCTGCAGAAGAGGGGTAGAAGAGTTACGATAGTCACCCTTAATATTTCTCAGCCTCTCCCAAACTTTCTTTGAGGGTATATTTGATGTTAATGACGAGACAAAGCCTCTCCATGATTCCTTTTGCGCTTGCCTCCATGTCCATCTCGCTTTCGCCCGTGCTTTCTTGAAGTTAAGTAAATTCTGTGCAGTGGGATACGTACGAAAGATACCCCATGCTCGATTTTGTTCCTGTATTCTCACAGTCGCTCGTCCACCAAGGCTTGGGGCGCTCGGGGATGCGACCAGATGTTTGTGGAATGGACTCAATAGCTGCCTTTATGATTGTGGTTGTAATAAAAACATTAGCCTGGTTCACATCCATATGAAATAAATACCCCGATTGAAGTGCGGCTTTCTCTTGAAAGAGGTTCCAATCAGCTACGGATAGTTTCCACCGTGGTGGTCGTGTAGTCACAGTGTCTGGTGTATGGCTTAACCTTAGGACAAAAGGGAAGTCATCACTTCCTCGAGGGTTGTCCTCCACTGCCCCGTCTATGTCCTGGAACAAAGATGGGCTGCAGAAAGAGAGGTCAATTGCTGAAAAGGACTGTGTGGCACTATTTACGTAGGTTGCAGCTCCTGTGTTGAGCATGCAAATCGGCCTTGCAAGCAAAATCATTTCTATCATCTTTCCCCATGTGTCGATCTTTCGACTGCCCCATAAACAGTTGTGGGCATTGAAATCTCCAAGTACAAGATATGGTGACGGCAGTTCATCCAGTAAATCTCCCAGTTGTTTTAGATCTACCACCGCCGATGGAGGTATATATAAAGAGCAAGCTGTTAAGACCCTATGAAGACAAATTTGAACAGCAACTGCTTCGAGACCTGTTTTCAGTGGAAGGTGCTTCGTAGGAACAGAATTTCGTGTGAGGATCGCAACACCTCCAGATGTACGTGTTGCATCTAGACGATCTTTTCGGAACAGGTTCCACCGCCTGAGAGTGTGTGTCTCTTGGTGATTCAGGTAAGTTTCTTGTAACGCAACACAAAATGCATCATACCTGTCGGAAAGATCATTGATGTCATCGAGATTTGTGAAAAGCCCTCGACAATTCCAACAAGAACATCAGTATACAAGACGTGTCTGCATTATGGAGATGAGTGTTCTGTTCAAGCAAAGTTTCATTGCTTCTCTTTGGGGGCATTATGGGCTGTCTCGGAGTTTTCTTCCGAGCAGCTGCGAGTTCCGTAGGCGATATATCGGGGAGTGAGCCACTCCCCGAAATACTGCTCTAAGGTTTCATTTGATATTGTGAGCTCGCGCTCGCAAAAGAGCCTTGCGAGCTCGTGCCGTCATCGCATTTCATGGAGCTGGCCTCCACGGGTTGCGATGACGAAGGTGGCGTCTGTGAAAATGACGCCACGGAAGAGGATTGCGAAACTGTCGTTACTGTTAGAGGAGGTGGTGTTTGAGAAAGAGGTGCACGCGTTTCTTCACTTTGTATGGTATTCTATGTCTGTGTTGCGCATGACATCATCCTTGGTTTTTCTTTAACAACAGATGAAAAGGATTTCTGGAACTGGAAAGGAGATGCCTTCTTCCTGCCTTCTGGATAACTTAGTTTCTGTGTGACTTTGATGTGCATCACCTCTTTCTCAAATTTCCACTTTGGGCAATACCTAGAGTACGAAGGGTGGTCACCTGCACAGTTGACGCAGTGATCCGGTCCTCTGCACTCCTTGGAGTTGTGGTCCTGCTTGCTGCAGCGAGCACAGCATGTAGATCCTCTGCAAGTATCGGAAGGATGGGCAAAGCGGTTACACTTGAACCATCTGAGTGGATTAGGGATATATGGCCGCACCTCTGCGGTCAGATACCCTACCTTCAGCCTTTCCGGAAAAGTCGGACAGTCGAACGTGAGGATTGTGTTGCGCGTCGTTATATACTCGTTGTTTTTCCTGATTTTTATTTTCCTGATTTTTATTTTCCTGACACCAATCACTTTTTGGCCTTTTTGATTTTCCAGTATCTCTTCTGATGGATCGTCAATGAGCTCCGCTAGTGACACGACACCACGGCAGGTATTAAGGGTCCTATGCAAGGTTGCTGATATTTTCATCCCGTGCATCTCCTGTGTGTTCAGTATACGCTCGCAGTCGGCTTCAGAAGTGCATTGCAGCAGTAGGTCACCTGATCTAAGGCGCTTGATTTCTTTCACGTTCTTTGACAGAGATGCCACCGCCTTTTTGATGAAGAACAGTGACATTTTTCCGAGTGGAGCGTTTTTTTCAGTCTCTGTGTTCACACTACTTACAACAATGTATTTAGTTTGAAAGGCGTCAAACGCCTGTTTGAAAACTTCGGTCCCCGGGCGCAAAGCGCCCGAGGAAGGAATAGAATTTTTACCCATATAAGGTTTAAGCAAACGAATGTTCCAGATGGTTACCCACACTTCACATTCATACATGTGGGAAGGTCCCGGAGTTTTAAAGAAAACCCATCGGCCGGGGTTTTACCAAGACCCCGACCGCCACCGTTCAAGGTTTCTACCCTTCACCTTACATCCCCTCGGCACGGTACGGTTAACACCTTGGGACTGGGGGCTGGGGTCCGTGGTGGCGCCACTCACCAAACATCAGCGTACGCTGATGCCCCCTGCGGGGTTCACTGAACGCGTACAAGCAGTCTCATGCTTAGAATTTTGTGGTTTTCGGCACCTCATTTGCCATTGATCGGTGGCTTCTGTAGACACGTAGGAATTAGGAAACAAACACGAGCTTTCTGGGCACATGGTAAACGGTATCCCATGTTTGAACCGGCCATTTGAACTATATGAAGTGTCAGGGAAAGTGGTTGGGATGTCTTCATAGATGTGGTTTGTTACATCATGGATGCGTGTCTTACACACGATTATACTGATACTAATATACCTTTTTTTGTTACATATCATACTTAGCGAGATAAAAACCCTCGAACAGATGCCCGACTAAAGCACATATGCCACAGACATCATTGATACAACCAATCCGATTGGTTGACGTCAGGGCTGCGACATTCGGTATTCACAGTGCCTATTTTATACACCTCTATCCCCACCTTGGTTGTAAAACATACATTGGTACAAAGAAGCTTCTTTTACGTTTATGTGGGATTATTGTGTTGCGGCACCACTCAGTGATTAGTCGGGTGTGACCTTATATTGGTTTCAAGACTGACTACAGAACACCTCAACTGCACCAATGATTTGTCCGTCTTGCAGTGTGCCTGTTCACCCGGTCAGTCAGGCAGTTCTATGGTGTGTGTTTATGGCAATAAAATTATTTTTTTACGTGTAAAACTACAGTCTCTGTGGAATGTGTGGAAATGTGCAGCAATCCTAGACGTAACCTGGCTGCTGAAACCAATATCCAGATCCAGATGTAATTATGACGTAGCCAGATGATGTATGCAAGCAACTCAGATTTTTTTTTCTTTTAATGGCTGATTAATGTGGTGTGGCATGACTGCATTGGTCTTGTGAACGAGTGAGTTGCAGGGATACCTCTGATAATTACCCTTTCACTCTGTACTTGTACTGCGCCATTTGTTGCGCATTTATTCTTTCCCTCTTTCTTTCTTTTTGTCCTGCTCTTGAGCTATCAAAAGCCATATGTGCCCTCATGTAAGTATCTTGCTGTCTCGACAATGTATAATTTTGTCATATACATTCTCTGCCGCTAGAGTTGTCACTCACATCCCGTTCTTACGTTGGTACCTGCAGTGTGTATAAGATACTATGTCGTTGCCAAATACGGCTCGTTCACACCATTATTTACTGTTCTTGGAACGCGAAACGCCTGGCATTCGAGAGAGAAGGATGTGGGCGTAGTGTGCGACTTCGCAAGCTGCGAGTGATGCAGCGGAATTACGATACGAGAGTGAAGTCTCTCAATTAAACAAGCAATTGACTTACTTTAACAGAGCTAACTACAATTCCAACAAAAATATATTGCGCATGGAAGCGTAAGCATCTCTTGTCCACATTCCCGTATGCTCCGTAGAAAGGGAAGCATGTGTTGAAGAACACTGATAGCACAGCGCTGTCAGCGCTATTGACCGCCTAAACCAATTCCGTCATAAAAATGGCGGCCCGATGTGGGTTTCGGGATGGCTAATTTACGATCATTTAAAATACGGGGTCATTTTCTGGAAATGAAGGATGGTTTCAGATAGAGTTCGATATGGGCTTCCAGAATATCTTCACAGTTTCAAAAGATCAAGGTGCCCCCTGAGCTGACCTTTAACCAGTGTTGGTGAAAACGGGCCTGAGTGAGACAGTTGAAATAGTAACGAGCATGCACTTGAGTCGTTGGATAATAAATGTGGCCGACTTCGAGAATTTCTTACCCATCGTTGTTTGACCGTGTCTCCCGGTGCCCTTCTCGGCGAGTTCATGCCACTTTGCCTGCCATCTCATTTTTGTCTTTAGTACGTGTTGCGCTATCTTCAAATGTACATGTGCACTACTCTTGTACATTTCATGAACCACATTAAAATGAGTGTAAACGACCAACAAAACAAACCTCCAACACAGCAACAAACAAGGACCAGTAATCCGGCGGGCCTGGTGTGTCACTGAAGGTACCATAACTCGTCGAATCTCAAGAGCAGGACAGAGGCGATGACGACACCGAAGGAATGTTTCAGGAATTATGGAACTTCATCGTAAAAAAAAGAAAAAAAATGTTTGTTTTCTGTAATAAGTAGCATCAGTGACAGGAAAGCAGTATGGTCTAGGCTGGAATTCTGTCTTCAAAACCTTTGACCTCAGTTAATGGATAAGACGAACTGCGTTATTCACGTTTAAGACGTTCTTTTATTGTGACAGCAGCTTGTCCCAAGGTTATTTGAACAGCCGATTGGCGTTGATTTTCTTCCGCTTGCACATCTTCCTCAGGACCTTCTTAACCGTTTTCTCGAGTAATCCTCCACGGCCACTCTACACTGGAGCGCGAGCTCATACGCGACCTAACCTAGTTGGTAGCGATGAGGGGGAGGTAAATATTTCTTCGAGCACCATGTGTTGGAGATTTCTGGAGCAGGTCAAAAGAAGCCCAGTTGGTTCAGATTACCCGCAGTCTTACCATGCGGTACGTGCAACCATGTCGCCACACTACGCGGACAAACCTTACGTGTTACATGACGGTGCCATTATTAGGGCGGGAGGGTCTTTCGGCACCAGGAAGCTGAAGCGGGAGCTCGGCGGAACTGCTGAGGACTGTTGCTCGGTGTGGGCTATACAGGATTGTACGGCTTGTTGGGCAATTAAACTCGTTGTTCTGCTTTCCCGATTTATGCTTCTCTGCTTTCGGGTCATTCGCAAAAGCTTACGTACCCATAGGTGAGAAGTTTTCCCATAACCTATACATAGCACCATGCAGACCTTCGTTGTGTTCGCAATTTTATAAAGGCAAATTTCGCAAACTGCTGAATCTTTTCCGCTAGAAGTCATTATCACAGCCTTTGAATGTTCTTCACCTATCGCGCCATTCAGGAGCTCGAGCTTTCCCTTGTGTATTTCTCCTGATCGTTTCAAACGACCATTCAGGATGTATCATTTGCTTCGTAACTTTTGAAATACACTTCCGCTCTTTACATTACAGCGGTTGTGTGTCACAGTATCCGTGTCCCGTATGTCCTATTTTCGAGGTGTCATCTCGTATCGTATCACCATGCTGAACGTTCAGAAAAGTGAGGATGTTCTTCTTGCAATTCTTTTGTTGTAAAAAAGAATGTTTCTTTGATGGTATACCGTCTATCATAACATTACGAGTTACATAGTGTACCATTGATAAGAATTATCATATTATCATAGATAATGATTCCTATAAAAACATATAATGGTTAGAGTAAGGCAAACGTGTTTAGTGGTAGTGAATGTTCGAGAATACATCGAAGTGTGTGCTCTCCGTACGCACTAGAATATAGACAGCGAGGTCCCCAGTATATTTGGTAGATGTTTGTACATGGCATTTGTTTCATGAGGTTTCCTCTTGCGATAAAAAACACTCGGTATTATGGGAAAGTGGCGCTGCAGTGAAGTGTCAAAAGCCGTTTCCTCTCAGGTTGCTCATTTGCTGTCGGGTTGATGCTCTTCAAACATTAGGGGCATTAACTGAAACAGGACCGACGCAAGTGCTCGCGCGTCATCTGCTTGCACTTGTGCCTCTGATGTCGTTCTATCGCTCTGTAGACATGATCCGCCTTGGCAAGCTGGGCGTTTAGCATGTTTACGGAGATCCAGATCAATGCAGTGCAATTAACGAAGGAGGAGTACTGTCCTCCAATCCTAATGCGTTTTCCCCGCAAGACTCGCGTGTAGTTCCCTTGGGAGATGCTGGAAAATCAATTATCACATCACAGGCAAGCACTAAAAAACCCGCATGCTTCTATGGAGGCAAATGACAACTAGAACGATAATAAATCCTTCGTATCAGTTTAAATTGTTCACGAAACCGGTGTGTTTGCATTACCCGTAGCAGAAAAGAAGGAACCAATGAATATATTTACTCACTTATTTATTTTGTTGCATTGACCTTAGTACACATTCAAATATGGGCTAACACGCCGTACTCAGGCGAACCGTTGGATAAAGGAGAGATAAGACGCAGGCTATCAGGCTCCACGGGATGGGTACATGGACGTGTCCATGTCTTGGGGACAAGACGAAAAGCACTCGCCGTCGATGTCTGTCATACCAACCCGCCTCAGACAAACCTTGATTAATACATACCTTAAGCTTCCTATATAATGTAGAAGCACTCGACCAACCGTTTGACCATGCAGTCCTCGAAGACGATCGGGCTTGGATCTACTGACTTCCACGCCATTTCGTACTGTTTCAAATGATTACGCGTGTGAGCGTCTTGCGGTTGGCTCTGGTCATACCAACAGCTCTACAACTTGGGTTTTGTGACATTTCCGATCCCTCTTGCCTTCTACAATAACACGCTGTTGATATTCCTCTAGCTTATTCGCACGTTGCTGACTTGCTGATGGCTCACATGCACGCTTGCCTTCCATAGGGTGCCATCATTAACTGTTGTCGGCATCTTCCAATAGCCGTCCAAACTTTGCTTGGGATCATGACGAAGGCCCAGGACAGTTATGTGACTTTCGATGAAGATCAGGGCCCACTGTTTTCCTTCTGCTACCTGTACCGGTTTCTGATTGGGACTTGTTCTGTGTGCTTTGAGATGTTGCTGGAAGTTCTTTGAAGGTTACGTCACTTGATGAAAAGCGCGTAAAGAGCTCACGTTTTCTATTGCGACTTCAACCAAGCACACCGGCGCTGACAGTTGTCTACACGGCAGCATAGATCCTCAAGAACATAATTGCGGAGGTTTCAACAAATGGTAGAGTAGTTCGTTGTTTCTACTTTTTGAAGTTCAGATGTCGAGTACTGCCAAAGGAAATTGCCTTTCTCTGATCGCATGCTGGTGCATCGTGAATCAGGAATCAAGCCGTCGCGGACCGCCCAGACTACTTGACATTTGTCATTGCCTTTGTCAGGAGGTTCTGTTCTTTCTGTCGCTGACACGTTCAGGGGTTGCTGTTTGTAGCGTTTGAAGACTTCCAAAAAGCAGCTAAAACGTTGACTCAAATGTTGTCTCGGATGAGGCAAATAACTTTTCCTCGACTGTCGTCATTCAATTCTGTCGATGACTCTCGGTTCTGATGGGTTCTGATAAGCGCCAGTTTTAACTCCAGTACCAGCTTTTGGACCCATGGCATGCTATATTCTGCTTGCAGACGAGGCAATTCGAGCAAGCATTCTACAAGTTCGATCAGGTCCGTTGAATATAGTGGACCACTCTGTACGCTCGTAAAATTCCTGGTGACGACCTGCTTCGGTTGTTACCATCATAAGGCTTTTACATTTGTTCACTTCGATCAGTGCCCTTGTTGTATGCTGCCAACAAATGTTGCGTCGTTTCTGTGGTGAAGATGCGCCTTTTGTACCTTCATCAGTAGGTAGTAGCGTTTCGCGACCTCGACCAATACGTGTAGACGCTGACGTCTGTATCACATCTGATGCGACGAAATCGGATTTGCCATCTCGACAAACAGCTTTGTGCCCATAGGATGCCCCGCTGCATTGTGGTTGAAGACGGGGCATTCCAGGGCCAGTATGCCTATCGTCGTTGACGCAAGTGGTGACCACCAATTTTGGACGTGATCACCAGTTCCTCGACCAAAACAATTTGATATGCAATGCTGTTTTCTGCTGTACAACTTGAATTGGTGTCCTTCTTGCCCGTAGCACACGTCTCGAAATACTGTACTGCAAGTTGTGTATGATGACGACGCAAGTGTTACCCAGTAGAGCCATGGACTCCGTCGATTTACGGTGTGACACTCAGAGCTTCGTTGGCCGGATTCACCGCAGGTGTGAATCCGTTACCAGCTCCCACCACGAGGAGGTGAAGTTGAGTGCCACATGTGGGAGCCATGAATCCGTGGTCGAGGTTTCCGGGGACAGGCGGTCGAGATCGGTAAAGGCATTCAAGGAGGTCACGGATACGGGGACAGGCGCGGTCGAGGTCGGTAAAGGCAGTCACGGGGCATCAAATAGTAGGGGGACATGCAGGGGTCGATAACGGGGGCAGTCGAGGCGATCGTTAGTCTATGCCTTAGCGGTCTTAGACCTTTTTTTCCGACAGTCGATGTACACAACGGTGTCAGGTAGAGCGTACCGGCGGCCAACGAAGGCAGTGACGAGAGCGTCGATCCTTGGGTCGTCGCAGTGCCGGAGGATGCGATATACCGTGTAGGCAGGAGTGGTGAAGTCATGAATCATACGCAGAAGGATTTTCATGGCTTGATCCCGAAATGCCACTGGATGGGGTGTGAGCATAATGGCTTTTGTTAGCCGGGATATATCACGACCTTTCAGCCGTCTGTAAACCGCGTAGTCGTGGACCATGGAGTCGAATAGTCCAAGGCAACCCTGGTAAATGTCCTGGTCTGCGGACTTAAGCTGTTGGCATAGGAGGACGACGAGGGCGCTGAGGTATCCGTCCACACGACGGTGTTTCTTCATGAGCTCTCCGATTTTCTCGAAGATTCCAGCTGCGCGGGATTCTATCTCGCTGCCGAGGTCCTCCACTGGTGTCGGGTCTTCTGTCGGGGCCATGCACGCGCAGCGGAGAAAGCCAAAGAATCGCAAGAAGCACGCCATCCTGGTCAATGCAACACTAGGTATGAGTTAGGAAAAACGATGATAACGTTAGAGCATTTTGGGGTGGAAGTAGTTATCGTTCATTTTGTAAGGTTAGTGTCGATAATAAGCGTCGCGCGACGCTCGTGATACTGGTATAATATTTGCTAACCGCCTTGATACGTGTAATACAACGTTTACTCGCTTGCCGGACGTTGTTAATGGTGGACACCACCGTACAAACACTTTCCCACCTTTACGACACCACCGTACAAACACTTTCCCACCTTTACCGGTATCAAGGCAAAATATTTTCACTGGCGGTGAAAATCGACATGAACAGTGGCGATATAGGGCCCCCTAACTCACACTCCAGAAACCAACGTTTCACCATAGACAATGATGAGGGTGATGTTTTCCGAAAAGAAGCATTCACCTGTGCCCATCACGTATGTGTTTCTTCGTCACGCTGGCGGAAGCTTTCATTCGTGTGTCTTCACCATGGTCTTTCAATTCATTGGTCTTCCACTATGATGCAAATATATATATATATATATATATATATATAAACAAGTGTCCTCTGGTGCTGTTGCATCGTTCCATGAGTATCTGTTTCTCTACGTGCAGCCATAGAAGCCATCTTAATCTGTAAGTTTGAATTTCAAACACGTCTAGCGTCATTTACTTATTTCTTTAATGGTTTTTCCCCTCTTTATATATATACGTATATATCCATATATATCCATATCCACATATATATAGCCATCCGCACAAACGCTGCCTGCCTGCGTACTGCTGATGATGGCCCAACAAAGCCGAAACAGATGTCCAGTACTGGCATGCTGACGTTTGACTTACAAACATATCTTACACGTGCAGCCAGCGAGCCCTTGCTAATTTTCTTTTCCCTTATACACTTGACTAGCTTTGCACTGGGCTTTCAGAGGTGTCTTAGGACACCCTGACGGCAGGCATCACGTGCCACGTGACCTTCTGACGCCATCCGCTCAAACGTTGCCTGGCTGCGTACTGCTGATGATGGCCCAACAAGGCCGAAACAGCTGTCAAGTACTGGCATGGTGACGTTTGCCTTACAAACATATGTTACACGTGCAACCAAAGAGCTCTTGCTAATTTCCTTTTCCTTTATACACTTGAGAGTAGTAATGACTGGACACGAGCTGTGCCCAACCCTCAACTGTCCTGAACACGATTAATTTATTAATTAGAGCTAATTGGGACCCCCACGTTAATCAGTGCGCTGGAGTGAGTCACCGGACTAATTGGGGAGCATCTAACTCGTGTCCAGACCAGCTGAGCGTTGTGCACAACTCGTGCTCATAAAAAAGAAAAAATAGATAGAGATAGAGTGGAGAGAAGGAGTTTAGTTGAAGTTGAACACCGGGCATATTGTAGAAAGTGGTCCGGAATGGCCGCTGACCATCGCTGGGCGACGGAGCACACCCTATCGAAAATGTGTCTAAGAGACCTCTCAAAATTTCCTGAGAGGTCTAGAGGACTTTTCAAGAAATCTTGAAAGGTCTGGTAGGACCCTTTAACAGTTCTGAAGTGTCTGAGAGGACCTTTCAAGAAATCTTCAAAGGTCTGGTAGGACCCTTTAACAGTTCTGAAGGGTCTCAGAGGACCTTTCAAGAAATCTTGAAGGGTCTGGTAGGACCTTTCAGGCAGCACAGAGGGGTCTGAGAGGACCTTTTAGAGAAAATCTGGAAGACGTTGTAGAATCATTCATGTAGTCCTGAGGGGTTTGGGGGACCTCTCACACAGCTTTGCGACAGTACGTCGTGCAACACCTCCCAGAGCAAGTTGCTACATGTTTTCCGCGCCGCTACGAAACTCAACGGCTAGCACAACATGACAGCAACAAGATATTAGCGAAGGGTAAAATTTGCAAGACACTACTGAACAAGTCCAGACATGCGACGTCGCATACAAAATACTGCTCATCAGGGAAAAGGCCTAAGCCTGCGACAGAAAATCATAGAGCATACACAACTTAATTTTTCTATGAAAGAAGAAAGCCACTGAAAAGTTTAGCCAGCTGTAGTACTCGAACCCACATCTTCTGGATTGCCGGTTCAGGGCTCTACCAATTGAGCTAAGCTAACACACCTCCTCAGCAACTTCCAAGGGCCAGCCTCAGAACATCAGTTCTCTCTTGTTCATTTCTCTATTTCGCGTAAACTAAATGCTGTCTGCTTGGAAAACCATGCACAGATTTTCTGAGGGAGCAGAGAAATATAGGAATTTTTACTCCGTGCTCAGATAGCAGCATTTCTGCTCCAAAACCCATGACTGCAAAATTAAGCCCTGCTTACTTCATCACGATATCGAACACCCAACAAAATCAAACAAACAACCGCACTTCCACTGATAGAACACCATTCAGCTTTCACCAGGAGGCTTTCTTCTGCGTAAAGGTAGAGAAAATAAGAAAAGAGCAGCGAAAAATTACACGCACTTTGGCTCGCGTAGCTATAAGAGAAAAAATAAAATAACGAGGCACACGCTTATAAACTGTGATGAAGACACCCATTTCTGCTCTCAGATAATTATTGCATAATGCTAAATACTCAATTGCATTGTCCCTGCCTGAAGAAAGCACAGAAAAAGGACACACAATTTATCTTAAGCGAGCAGCGAAAGTCACTTCTACTCGGACAGCTTAATACCATAAAGTCAGAATTTTTGCAAAGAAAACAAAGCTTGAACAGCGCTACGAATGTGACAGATACATACTAAAAAACAAACAACAACAGGACCGGCGTTCGGCACTCATAAAATATCCCGCCCAAAACAAAGACTTCACCAGGTTCGCGTGGCAATTCCATTAAAAACGTTCATCCTATCCTAAAGATGAGAATGCAAACGCGACTACAGTTATTTTTTAAACCACTATTTCATGCAATAGTACATAAATGTATCACTCGTGTCACACGAAAAGGCAAACAGATGGCACTTACTTGTCAAATGGGGTCCCTGGCTCAAACCCCCCCCCCCCCCCCACACACACAGACACACACTCACATCTTAACATGCAGAAACGTAAAGTCTATTTTCACAACCACATAAATCCATATTATTCCTCAGGCCAATAATTATCCTACCATCGTCAAAAGAAGGTAGGCACATGTATGCGAATGCAAAACAATAGGTCTTCATTCCGGATGTAATAGGATATCATCACTAGGCTGGCGCGAACCAAAAAAAAAAAAGAAAGGAATGCATGTTCGCATACATCCACGGAGAAAACGGTGCCGTGCTTCTGCACAACGATCATTATACTGGAGTGAATTCACTTCGTTTTCCTTTTATTTCCTTGCACCTATATATTTTGCAAGACTATTATATAGAGCAGACTGGTTAAATGTGAACATCATTCGCTACACACTGTAGCTCTCATCATTTTTAAACCAAACTACCTAACATGTGTTCATAGGCCTTCACTAAATAGGTGAGCCGATAATGACTCAAAATAAAATAAAATAAAATAATCATACCACCATCGCTGGCTGCAACTTTGGGTACCCAACAGAGCAGTGCGCTGCCATCAACACTTCAGAGTATAGAAAAGCGTACTGGTTGTCGTTCCCGCCATGTTGTTTATAAGTACGAGCCTGAGTAAGCTGATCGATGATGAGGATCCTTGAGATAAAGTGTCCTGCCTCTGCCGCGGAACATGACATCATCGAAGAGGAGTCGACGCACCATTCTATTGGCGTAAGGCTCCACAAACACAGGTTGCGGTTACCAACATAGTAGAAGTAGTTTTTCGCAAAAGCAACCGCAAAAGAAATCACAAGTTCAAGGTGCTCTAGCCTATCAATATGGTCCCTGTCTGACCTAAAAGTCACTGATATTGGGCAAGATGAAGAATTCGGCAAAGGCATGTCCCAGCACTGAAAATGCTTGCTGCCCAAGCTTTTCAATCATCCAGTGAAGATGAATTCATGAAACTGAGTGACTTACCTAGTGGACATGATGAACTACATGACATGGTTTAGGCAACGACAACCCGGGACCAATATGTCTGAGCGCAGACTGTGTTGTCCATTGTTTATGGAGCACAGCAAGTAATAATGTTTTAACTATATTTTTCTGTTCTAAAAAAAGTTCTTCCCTGTAGTGGGGAGTTTGAGCTGGTGATGGTGCTGTGATAATGAAAAAAAAAAATACTGATGTGAGTCAGGTCGAAGTCGAACTGGCTACCCCAGGACGCTTACACACAGAAAATGCAAACAGATGGACGAGTTAAAGTGATGGAGTTAAACATGCAGTTCAAACGCTTCAACCAAGTGAGTGTAAAATGTTGGAATGGCCGGGTGCACACACAGCACACATTCAGCAACACAGAATGTCCATAATCCCTTTTGTATGTAGTAAATCTTCAAGTGTCCTCAGCGTCCTCGTTGTCGGACAATTGAGGACCTAACAGATTCGCGATGGAGTCCACAAGTCCACAGTCCACAAGTCCACGTCCACAAGTCCACGGGCTCGGGAGTCCACAAGAGACAAGCTCGCCTCTAAACCCTTCAAATGTCAACGTATTTTCGGCGCCTGAGAAGAACGTGTTCTACATCCTCTACAACACCACACTCACTACAGTTCGGAGAGTCGCGCTTCCCAGTTTGAAGAGAAGACGTGCGCTGCACGTACGGTACATTCAGCCGTTGCTTATGTAGGGCAGTCGTCGTTTGTCGTGTGAAGGAAGCTGGTACTCGAAAGGGCGACTTTGGATCGACCTTGTACAGAAGCTAATCCCGAGCAGATCCTGTTAGCCAGGAGCAGCCTTCTACTGCACTACAGCGGGCTTGTTCGAAAAATACAATATTGTTTCCATATATCGAATGTGCGATTATAAACTGTGCTTTTCTTACAGAGAAGCGCTTGCAAATAAGAATATAGCATTCCCTGAAATTGCACAATTAATGCCAAACCTGAACTGTTATCCGTCCTGTCACAAAAATGGACTTTAGAAGGTGCAGAACAACGTATGGTACTCAAGTAATGCAGAGAACAATTCCACTGCTTTTGAACATAATTAATCAGGATTTGCTCATTTCCTCCAAGGGTAACATTATATCTTATATGACCAGCTCCCGTGGCATACTGGTTAAGACGATCATTTTCCACGCCGAGACTGAGAGGTGACACGGGTTCGAATCCTATCACCGGCTGTGCTGTCTGGGGTTTTCCCTGGGTTTTCCGAAGACTTTCCAAACGAGTGTCGGCACAGTTCCGGCTCAGGTCGCATACCAACCCCCCTGTTCTCCACTCCTTTCTGCTGTCCTCTCTCCATCTGTCCACGTCTGTACGCCGCTCATAGCCAGAGTTCCTTCGCGGCGCTAACATAGAATTGAAAAAAAAAAAAGATATTATATGACATTTGTGTGAATTTACATGAATGCATATGATGATGCCGCTACTGTAGAGGGTCAGTGACCCCGTCAAGCCATGAACAGTGGCTTTCTGTCACCGGTTCCTGTCACAATAAATGAAAGAAATACATTAAATAAAATAAAATAAATGTATAAAATAAAATAAATGTATGGTACAAAGAACGCAGCATTCATTTTCTGTTCTTTTCCGTCGTCTTCACCGCGGTATTGGTGTACAATGACGTTTTTTTTTTATTTCGTCAGGAGCATTCCATTCCTTTCAGATCACTCAAAGCTAACGCATAAACAAAAAGAGAGGATCGAACTTGGTGTGTAATCGAACAGAGTTAAACTCCGATATTTTAGTTCGCGCAGCTTCCTTTATGTAATCAACAGTATACATCAGCTGTTATTAAAATAACTGGCTTGTACACGTTGCGAATAGTGAACTGATTTCACAGGCAAACTGGAACAATGTTTCGCTTGAAGGACCTGCACAGAAGTCGTGCATAACAATTACAAAAATACTTTAAGCCCCACATAACAATCGATGCCCAACTGACTTTTGCAAGACAAACTTCTGGTGCACCGCGCTGATAATTTCAAGCTTTAATTATCTTGGACGTGTTATCGACTAATAGCAAGTGACGCTCATTATCTTTCAGCACCTCAAGCATATAGTGCCTTCTTGCCACCTACCTCCTCCCCCCAAAAAAAAGAAATAAATAAAAAGAAACACTGGCGGGAGGGATATGAGCTCGTGTGTGAAGCAGCACTAGCAAATGGTATCTGTGGTTGCCTTCATGTCGGTTTGAGTTCTACACCGTTTGTAATCTTGTGACTCGAATCTACTGAAGAACATCAAACTGCAACGCATGTCATATGAGATCGCAAGAAGTTCAATCAAGTCACGCAGTTGTGTTGTGTTGCTGCGATTCGCCTTGTCATCGCAACAAGTGTCACAAAAAGTTTCTTTATCGCTCGCAGCGTGGTAGTTGGCTAAACAGAAGATAGCCTACGTTTTCATATGATTTTCTCAGTAAACAGCTGCTGCAGATAAAATCAAAAGGCCGGTCGTACGAGTTGACGCTGGTTTGCACCCTGGTACGCTTGATAGTGAACACGGGTGGGTGGTCATCTTAGCACTCAACGCTGACTGTATCTCATGAAATTTATTCTGATATTCATATTTAATGCGCACGCCAAGATGGGGAGATGTGGCACGAAGGGAATAAGTACCTTTCCTTTCGAAGGGAATAAGTACATGCTTCTCACTCGAAAACGCAGTGAAAATCGCAAGGATTGCGGAAGACTGACTTTTTTCTGCATCATAAGCATTGCTGGTCGAGGATTTGCGTGTAAAGCCATACATAAAGAGGTAGATATGCCTTACATTACTGTTTTGTCATGTGGAGATAACGTGTAAAGCTTGGCCACAATATGTATTACAGGGTCTACGACATGATGTGTTCGTTCGGTTCGTGCAAGGGCTGTATCAGCCAGCTATGTGCGGCATCCTGTGTGCAAAGAAAGATATCGTAATCAAATACTGATTTTCAATATACGCTATATGTAAGGTGATTCCCCAAGCTAAGAATAAACATTGATGTGAACACATGCGATACAGGACGTGTTGTAAATGCGTCGTTAAGTCTTAGGTAAATACGTGAAGTTTCATCTCCGAGTCTTTGCCTCGGCATAGTGTTGTACGGGTATCAGTGCTCCTCCTCAGCAATGTGAAAAGTGTATTAAGTGGACGTGCATAAGAATGTTTCGTTGTATTCTGACACTTGTGTGTCATATGCGCATGCTTCCTTCGCTTCTGCAAGCATGAAGAAGCAAATTTAGACATGTATGTGCCTCCGATTATGTATCTGCGTCAAGTAAATAGGGCGAGCATACTGGGCGCTCTCGAATAAAAGGCCAACATCGCGTTTGAGAGACATCTGTTTCCAATTGACTGGCGTTTGTAGTGAACAGCGAGAAAACACGTGGGTCTCGAAAGTTATTGCTTTCCGCTCGATGACAAGGAAGCCGCTGTCACCCGAGGCTCTGAAAAGCGCGCGAACTTCCACAGGCCAGCAGACAACAAGAGACACGGTGTGAACAAATATGAAACGCATAACAGTCTCTGTAGCTGATAATATCCACTGATTTGTATTATTTAACTCTAAACACAAAACTAATACACCGGATAAAAGACGTTGTATTTTCATTATAAAGGATATACTCGTGCACTAAGGGTCTGGTGTGGAGAGAATCGTCTCTGAGCCACGTTGCGGGGAGAAGGCAAACCATCATGCGTTAAAAACTTGTTCTTGATCACCCCTCGTCTTTCGTGTGGCGGGAGAGGCGAGGACGCCGCCGCCTAAAGATGACACGAAAGATGTCAACCTTAACCGAGGTGTATATTCTACGAATAGCCGAAGGTGCAGAATTGCGCCAACACATCAGAGCCCTGTCGTCACAACAGCAACCTGTTCCTCCACCGTACACAACAGCCGCAGACACCGGCCAAAGACCTGTTGTAACACCGGTACACGTACTCCAGTATTATTGTGTGTTTTGATAACTATTTACATGGCTCTTCAATAGTTTCTTTGGTTATTAAATAGAAAAGCTACTCACAGCTATCACAAATTCTAATACAAAATCTTCATACGTATTTCCTACACTTTTGCAAACGAGATGTAATTGATAATGTGTGTGGTCTCGCTGTTTATAGCTCTTCTTGTTTGTGTGCCATTGCTGGCTTAGCTGGTATACCCCTCTCCCCTGAGTATAACTGTGTCTAGCAAGGAGTAAAAAATTATTTGTGTCTTACTCACGACTCTCGTGAACAATTCTTTGATATATATATATATTTTTTTTTTCAGCAGAAGTTATTCTGCGTCTCTCACGTTGTTGCGTAGTCAACAGCAGAAGAGATATTCCCAATCCCAACTCTAGTATGTAACACCTGGTATTTCGTTCTCGCGCTTCGACATTTCAATTCCCACTGTTGCGAAAGTGTTGAAATTGAAATTGAAATTTCAGTTTCACAGGCAATATCATAGGCTACGGACAATAATTGACTGCACACCAATCATAAAATACTCAACTGAAATACTAGTCAATATCTTGCGTTTGTAATGCCAAGGTTTCCCATTGTTGGCTTCCAGGTGTTCCCGACTTAAGTGCACATCGCACAGATGTGTTCAGATACGTTCAGTGTTAGCAGTGTTTGTCCTCGAAATGACATCACCTGCAGGTAACATCTGTCTCAAATAACACATATCATCAACCTATCATTTTCGAAAGTTTACGACATATTAAATGCAAATGCTGCACATGTAATGTCCCAGCACGCTGTGCATCTGTTGCTCTGACATTTTCCCCTGCAGAATTAACTATACGACTGTGATACGGCTGCTCCAGAAAAGCTATTTCGAACTATAGTGTGTAACACCTGGCATTTCTGTCTCGCGCTCCTATCATTACCGAACTGCTAGAAATCTCATTTTGCATGCACTGTAATATCTTGCAGCCAATATTTCACGGCGGGAAGGTCACTCTATCGAGAAAGCTTTAGTCGGTTAAATTACTTCTGTAGTGACATTTAGCCATTCTTTCCCAGAAAGCCATGGCTACCCCTATAATACGACTAGGCTTTTCTTACTTGTGAACTGAGAAGTCTGAGCAGGGTCTGCGTCCGCACGTTTGTTGTGCAGAAAGCATTATGACCCACTTGGCGAGCTTCCTCACTGTCTGCCTCTCTGCCAGCGTTGCCTTCTCCCAGAATTGTCCCAAAAGCGTACCTTCATGGGACGTAAGTGGTCATTTCCTTTTCCTGCGAGCAAGATCTCCTAATTGAGCGTACTTGCATTTGCGTTTCCCTTTATCCCGCCATCCTGAGTCGTGGGCGATGTCCGTTCTCCATATCGGAATCCTGCACTCAGCTACTAAACATAAAAACGTAACCTCACTGAAAGTTGCTACAGAAAGTGCCATTACGCAGAAAAAAAAAGATGATGTTTTTATTTCGTATTTGTAATAAACGTCGTTCAATGACTCAGTTCGTAAAATACAGATGCCGTCGACGCGAGAGAGGGATTTCAACAGATGAAAACGAAGTTCATTTTAATCTGTGTAGGGGAACGCGATTCGGATGCACAGGACGATATCTAAATGTAAAGATTTTACTATCCGTAAAACCTGAGACTTTTCACCTTCTTCACACGAAGTGTACACACACACACACACACACACACATAGACAATGTCCTCCTCCGAACGTTTTCGTTTCCCTCAACCTTTTCGTAGCGAACTTACTGAGGAACGTTAAAGACGTCGTGGAGACGACGTCGTCACAAATATTCTATCTGCAGAAATATGATTCGCCAAGCATCGAGGGGAGGGGGATGTAGGTTTATTGCAAAAAATATGCATGTAGGAACATGTTAAAATTAATTAAAAAAACTGCCCTGATAATGGGATACGTCTGGCTCATCGTCGTCGACGATTACATGACCGGCGCCGGACCTCTTTCACAACGGTTTATGCTCACGCGCCGCGGCGCCGATGACCTTCGGGGTGACGGAGAGCGATGAATCTCCGGGTTATCTCCGTATTCAGCAGATGGCACTGAATCCTCCCGCATTTGGGATCCCTAATGATTAGTGTATCTCCTTGTGAACTGTGGCCGGGCCAAAATCGAAGTAGTCGAAGGGACGCTTTGCACTTCGTTCCAGGACTCACACAGAGTATGTCACAGAGATGCTTACGAATATGCTTTGGAGCGTACAAAGTCCTCTAAAAATGTGGGCTTTCATCGTATCCCCGGAGAGGCAAAGCGAAGGTAAAGGTGAGAGTGGGTAATCGTGGTGTGTATTTTCAACGGAGATGAAATGTGGGAACCATGCAGGAACACCCGAATTTGTGGACGCGCCTTCGTAAACGGTAGGTACTTACACCCGCTATAGTCGTATGCACTCCATAAAAGATACGCAACACAGTGTTTCGAACGACACAATTTCAGGTCAAACCTCAAGATGGCCTTATGAGATCGATTTCACGCCCACATATTTCTTTTCTTTATCACGTCACATCACATCACATCATATCACCCACCAAGAATCTCAGCGAGGGAAAAACATCCCCAGAGACACCTCCGGTTGCTCTACAAGACCCTAATAGCGCACAGACGCAGGTATAAAGTGAAGCTGCGCGTGTTTTATGTGTAGTTTTGAAATATCGATGCAAACGCTTTGCAGGTGTCTTTACGGACAGCACCAATGACAACGACTGGGAAAGCATCTCTGGTGATAACTGAAGCCCGAAATAGTGAGCTTCGGTGGAAGATGGTCTCCTGCTGTTTGGGATGTCTGCAATTAGTGCACGTTTAGAATCAGTAGCCCATCATAAATCGAATTATTCTCTATAAAAATAATTAGTCATTAATTTGTTATTATTATTGAGAAAAAAAATGCGCTTCGTTCTGGAGCATTTCGTAACATAATTGAAGTTGAAGAGCGCACTTTATCCGCGGCGTGCTAAGGCGCTTCCTTTGTATTCTCTATGCGCCGGTCGCGGAAGAACGACGCCTAGCTCGGACATGTGAAGAAATACGTTTCTGCTGCTTCCGGTGGTGTCTGGAGGAAGATGGGGCCGCGATGAAAGGAACGTGTTCACGTTTTGTAACATTTAAAAGAGCCCTACTCCAGCAGGCCAAAACGAGGTCGCGCGGCGGCTGATGGTTCACGTGGCCGAGGGACAAGCGAACTATTATTATGCGTAAAGCGTGAACCGCATGGCCGGAAAAACGTCCGAATTCTTTCCCAACCGAAATCGGGACCGAACTATTTTCGGCGACTGGAGCGTCGGGCCGAATTCGGCCCGATCTGGCAGAGCCAGATATCTCTGCCGAAACCGCAAGTGTTGGCAGCCGAGAAACTTGGAAGCAGCCAATGACGGGTAAGCCGGAAGGGGAACCGTATACCAACAATGACGTGATAAACCGGTTGACTGCTGCTGCGTTTGCGACTTCTCCTCCCATGAATGCAGGGACTATTTCATTGAGGTGGAAGGCTGGAAGGAGATGTTTCCCAAGGTCACAAGCCTTTGGCCGAACTTCGGCTTCCATTTCGGTAGCATACGGTGATTCGCCGAAAAAAGTTCGAACCCGATTTCGGTTCGTGCAGAATTCGGTTAGTTTTTCGTGCCATGCGGTTCAGCATTAATACACACTACCATTATTAATTATAATTTGGAACGAGAACCGAGGGGGCCATAGCTGTAGCTTTTTATTCGGCCATTCGTCATTTCGATGTCGTGAATTTTGCACTTCAGTGGGAAGCTCAGCGCGGAATCATCGTTGTGAATTTGTTGTTCAGTATGCTCAAGATTAATAATTGAGACACACACTGGCTTAAGATTACATTAGATCAAGTTTGCTGTGACGTTTCGACGTCCATGCGGGCATCATCATCAGACGGAAAACAAACTTGTTCTTATGTTATGTTATGTCCCTCACCAGTCATAAAGAATATCACAATGCGGAAATTGATAAAGCGAACTGTTGGGTTGAGAAAGCCTCCAATTAACAAGTGCAGTAAAATACAATTTTACTTATCGAAATCTTTAAAAGTCCAACCCAATACGTTAGACGTTATAAAGGAAATTAGGATTGACATATAGCCGTTGTTCTGATGAGTGAACAATAACAAAGCGGCATCTAGAAGAAACAGCAAACGGTTTTATGGCTCACGAGTCGAGTATGAAACGGCCTCATCAATAGTCGTTCTTTCCTGGGGCCTCCAGTCATGGTCCCCACGTTTGGAATATAGACGACACTACCATACAAACGCTTCTACAGAACAAACGGCATTGGACAAGGGAAGAACCGACGATTCCCGAGCGTTTTCGGGCACAGTCATCCAGCCGTACGCGAACGTATTGCATATTTAAAATTATGGCAATTGATGTTCTGGGGCTGGGACACATAGAAGGGGCAAATACGTAGAAAGCGTCGAGTGCCTAAGAAATTAATGATGAACAAAGAAAGTCACTAATAAGGTCAGCCAGTTGTAGGACTCGTACCCCCATCTTCTGGTTTACCGGTCCAGGGCTTTTCCAATTGGCATAAGCTAACACACCTCTCCAGCGACTTCCAAGGGTGCGTCTTCTGAAGGGACAAACGAACCACTCTCTCTCACTCATCCCGCTTTCACTCTTACATTTTCCTCTTCTCACTCATACACACATTCATACGACGGGATCCACACAAGCGGCATATGTTGAACATAATGGCAATAGACCATATGCAAAACGTAGCGCCATCTCGTAGCACTATCGGGAACCTACCGGCATTCCGCCATGTATGAGGCGTCCCACCCGGCCCGAGCAATCCAAACGACTGTCATACAACAGTTCTCGCGTGTGTCATGCTTCTCGCATATGCTGTTTCAATATCCTATGCATAATGTAAAACCCCGAGACTAGGGAACACGAAAGGACAGACACAAACACGAACCTTTCGACACGACACCTTTCGTGTTCCCTAGTCTCGGGGTTTTACATTATGCATCATCTTCACCAACTCGCTTGCTTCCTAGCCGTTTTTTCAATATCCTATTTATGTGAGGAGACGCGGGTTTCAAAGGGGAATGTAAACCAGGTAAGAAAACCTGTCTGTATTCCTTATTGCATCGAAAGCTTTGAGCGCGGTGACATAGTCGGGCAAGAAAATTTCGTTAACCTAGTGCAACGATGCTGTTATCCCATCCCAGGAGAAATTTATACAAATTTAATTTATAGAAATGTGGTCTATCTCAGCTCGGTGAATCTCAGTTTTCGTTATTTGAGCATCTCCCACATAACTGTCACGTTTAATTGCACTGCATTTCATGTGACTGTTTACTAGACAGGTAGTCCTCCTTAGATGTGCCCCTCAGACGGTGCACTCTGACTGCTTCGATCATTTAGTGCGAGGACACTTGATGCTCCCCTTCCAGTCACCTTCAACAGCTTCCCTGAGGCAGAAATGACTGCTGGCCACCAAGAGAAAAGATAAGTTCAATGCTGACACAGCAAAGGTGTGTTCACGGCACTTCAAATGGACTGATTTTATCAGAAGCGTACCAAATGGAAAACGGACTGGCTATGAATTTGCTGTGCCATCAGTCCTCACATTCAAGAAGAAGCCAGAGAGAAAACTACCAAGTGAACGCGTAGTAGTGATGCAAAACTATCGATAAGTCATCGAGAGTCTCCAGAACCATAGATAGTTAACTACGATAATCGACCATCGATACTTGCCGTAATCGTACTAAGCTTTTATTTACCAAATGTTTGTGCAGTATACAGTGCACTAAATAGTTCTTAAATGGTCTGTACTGAACTGTCTAAATACGTCATAAGATGGCATTAAAGAGCAGCCTTGCACTATGTTAACGTAATTCTTTCTCCCAAAATCGAAATGACCGCGCTCCAATGCACCAAGGAATTGAGAAGCACTCTTGCCTTGCTTGCATTCCCTTTAGGTCCCCTCGTCTCACCATGTGAATAACATGGTGAAATAGCACATGTGTGAGGCAAGACACGCGATAGAATGTGAGTCATGTGTATGACTCTGGTCGTGGAGGGAGCCTCAGACGTGGCAGAATTCCGGAGGTTTCCGTGCGCGCTATAAGAGGGCGCTGCGTTTTGCATATCGTCTATTGATGTTCTGGGGCTAGAACACATAGAAGGGACAAATACATACAAAGCCTTAAGTGCACCCTTCGAAGTCGCTGGGGAGGTGTGTTAGCTTAGCTCAATTGGTAGAGCCCTGGACTGGTAATCGTACAGCTGGTTCGAAGCCACTCTTCATCTGGCGATTTTACAACGAAGTAGCTGACGCCATACACTTTCTGGGCAGGCGTTTTTTCGCTCGATTTTATCTTTCAGTCGTCACGTCGAACCCTGTATTGGGCTGTTATTCAATCTGTCTTCCCGCTTCCATTATACAGGCAAATTTTTTTGGTGCAGGGCCAGGAGAGGATGTGCTTGTACGCGTGAAACGCATGCCTGTAGAACAAGGTGAACGATTGTTTTCTTTCGTCTGCATGCTGGCCCACTACCCGTACGCGTATTTTTCAGGGAGCAAGGCTTCCTTGTTGTGTTTAACAACTTCAACTGTAGGTTATGCACAGAGGAGCAGAACACTGAACATGCTTTTCTCTCCTGTCGGGACGCAGTGTTCTTCTGGGACGTTTTCTAGCGGGCTTTCAGAAAGAATGTCTACTTATGTCCGCTAGTATCCGTTTTCTGCCTCTGTGGCCTGACAGTGTGCTACCGTGGGACGTTGTTGTCTTGCTGGGTCTATCCGCTTTGTGGGTTGCCCGTCGCACTTATGATGGTAACGACCCTCCTGTTGGATCTTGGCATTTCTTCAGGAGGTACGCTACATTATTCTGTAAGTTCGTCCTCTCAAGTACGGGATGCGAAACAGATTCTCCTCGTTAACGCGCTCTTGAACTGTTAATTATTAGTCCAACTGACTATTGAATGCGGTCGGTACAGTTGTTGGCAGCATATGGCAATTGTAATGTAGTTTTATTTCAAACGTAACATGCGTTGAAAGCCTCTGTGTTGGGCTGTATAATTTGTTGCTCAGGTTCGAACTCATGTACACGCTCGAACTTTTGATTTGTCTTCTCCTGAGCTTGTATATTTATATATGTGTGTGCATAGTTCATCTCTACTTTTTAAGCCTCTAAAGGGACTTGCATATAATTGATCTTCATCTGTACAATGGACACCATCAACAATCATCCTTATATGTCTATTCTGAATTGAATTGTGTAATTTTGTTTTGTGTTTGCGCTACATGGCTCAATAAAAAGTTGCGTGAAAAAAAAGTGTGTTATCTTAGCTCAGTTGGTTGAGCGCTGGACCAGTAATCCAGAAGATGTGGGTTCGGGTCCTACAGCTGCCTAACCTTTTCAGGAACTTCCTTCTTTTTATCTTGAGTATTTAGGTTTGAAATCAGCTGTCGTGTGTCTACCGCGTTCCAACAGAAGCATAACTTTTTGTTTAATATGTTGACGAAACCGCCGGCTATGCAAATACAGACAAGGGTACGGCGGCTCTGTTTGCAATGTGCTGATCATGAAAAAAACAATACGAGAGCTTGCTAGACGATACCCTCCTATATACAGTATATTTGAGGTTATGACTAGACAAACAATTGCGCTCATTAGTGTAATCCATGACAAGCCTTGGGACTGGGGACGACGAAAAAAGACACACGCAGGAAAAGTATCAAAACTTTGTCTGTGTTGGTCTTTTTTCGTCATCCCTATTTTCACAAGTTTACTGTCACAAAAACACTAGTGTGAACGCAAAAACAAGAACACGTAAAGTATATCTGGCAAAAGTGTTTGTGATCTATTTTATTTCGTTACAACGAATGTGGAAATTTGTCTTCCACAATAATTATACTTGAGTCGATCACTGTATACCACAGAGTATACCACAGGCCTTCGCATTTTAGGAATTAGCTGGCTCTGGAGTCAGCTGCTAAATACCGGTGACAGCTCGAATAGCGCGGGCACACAGGGGACATTTTTTTTTCCCGGGACATTTTTGGGAGCATTTTTGGAGAGCGATGGGAAAATTGTGTACCAGCTAGGTAAAGATGTAGATAAAAGCTAAAGTCCTGTATAATGAACATGTCGAAAGGATGTCGACCTTTATCCTGGGAGTCAGTGATCTTGTCTCAGATGTGAACGCCCTATTCAGATATTATTAGATATTATTGCAAACCAATCCCGGTGCCGAAACCGAAACTTCCCCTAAACATGTAAACTGGTCCAACTTGAACTGCCATTTCAGTCTCCACTTACGACTAGTCCAGCTTGACTCTGGCACCATGTAGTTGTTCAGTTGCCAAGAGCCCAGCTTGAACTGGCACCACTTCACTTTCCAGTTGCTACCAACCCGAGCTTGAACTGGTACCTGTTGACTCTCCAGTTGGCGCCAGTCCAGCGTTGAACTGGTAGCAGTTCACCTTCCAGTTGCCACCAGTCCAACTTGAACTGATACCACAGAGTGCCCCGTTGCCACCAGCCCAGCTTGAACCAGTATCAGTTCACTTTACAGTTGCCACCAGTTTGGTACCGGTTGGTTTCAGTTGATCACCAGTTGGTGCAAATTGAGAGAGAACTGGTACCAGCTGACTTCCCAGCTCTTTTTTTTTTTTTCGCCTGGGGCTCCTTCATGAAAGCGAAGCCTTTGTTTGCTTGCCTTATATATGCACATGCTGCCCGATGTGACTCTGAGGTACGCTCATACTTGTTCGTCCGTCAACTTCGGCGCTATTGATGAATCGCCAGTCCCACCAGTGCCACCACTGCTTGTCACCCACCACTTAACTGTATGGACAGCTATAACTTCACCACAACCAAGTTTAACAAGGATAATGTCTGTATTAACAGGACACAGATAATAATGTACAGAGGCGGAGAGTTTTCACTTTCCCGGGGGGGCAAGGGCGCACCGCGAAGTAAGTACTCTGGTGGGGGGGGGGGGGTATGTTTATTAAGAAAAAAAAGAAAGGTAAGGTAAGAAAGATGGATGTCGGCTTGTTATTCAAAAAAAGTGAAAGGGGAAGACAAAAAAGGCAAAGAAAAGAAGAAAGCAAAAGAAAACAAAAAGAAGGAAAGAAAAGGAAAAGAAAAATGAAGAACACAAAACTAAAGCTGAAGAATCACACACTCTGGCGGGATCCTATGATGTATGCAGAACTGGTATAGAAATAAGAGGAAGGAAGAACAGAAAAAACAAAACAGAAAAAGAAAAAAACAGAGAGAACGTAAACAGTGAACATGTGCACAACTGAAGGCATTACATCTTTGAAAACTGAGTGCAAAAGGAACAAAATGCATTGAATCCTCGGTGTTTGACCCGAAATATGTGCAATATAATGAATATGGTCAATGAAATGGAGCAGCGGGTGTTGACCCCGCTCCCAACGGGTATGCGTTCCTAATATCCTACCATTACACCTCACTGGCAGCTGCTGGTACCTTTTCGACTGCTTCGTTTCATTGATCTGATTGCTTTGGGCGAAATTCAGGCTATGTGTTGTCTCATCCTATGTGTTTCTTCGCCTCACCTTCTACTGTGATAATGAGTATGGTGGGCGGATACATATTTTACAAATTGCAAGATGCATTTTTGGGGTTGGTGCCTCTTCGCTCTTTTGACCCGGGCGCGCCGAGCCCCAAAGGTTGGTGTCAGGCTCTTAGCGGGACTTCCCGGGAGAGGCGGCGCCCCCCTAGTTCATGTTCCGGGGGCAAGGGCCCCCGCGCCCCCCCCCTCAGTCGGCGCCTATGAATGTACAAAGATAAGTATAAAACACACAATAACATGTAAACGGTGAAAACTGTGAAACCCGAATATGAAACCAAGCATATGACAGAAGGAAGCCATGCGAGTACGATACGTAGGCTGATGGGAGAGTTACTGGGAGATTAGTCGACCCCACACCAATGTCGGTTTTGATGCTCTGTGTTCCCCACATGGGTTTGGTTTGGCGCACACCGAGGGTGGTTCGTTGGAGATCCGCCAGGATACGACGCGGATGTGAAAAAGGTCCAACTGAACGAGGATATCAATCTTCTCATTCGGAGATCTCATCACGGAAGGACGTCGATATTCTTACTGGTTGAGAACACCTCGTTAAATAGCGGCAACTTTACAACCCTATCATTCAACGCCAGTTACACCATCTTCTATGTGAGCACCGTTTGTAGCGTTCACCAGATGGAACATTTTGGCCAACAACTCTTTTTGCGAGAGAGAGAAAAAAATGAGTACTTTCAGGGCGTCTCTGGCCATACACACCGTTTAAGAAGACCCTATATACGTGTAAGAAACTGCAACTATTTCAAACGAAAACGAGATCTCTCCTTAGCAATAGCACTTGAAAGACGTATTAGAACTAAAATTGCAAGCTACAAAGAAACTCCTATACTGACGTGTGACGAGTCGGCAAGGAACTCTACATCGTACACTATTATCTCTCGCGTTGTACATCAGGCGAGGGATGAGAACAAAAAGTAGCCACGGCATCATCCCGTTCCATCAAAAAATTTTTTTGTCCGGCTTCGTTCATAGAACTGTTTAGTTGAGAAATGCCGCAACAACCAAATTCGATCGACTCCTGTACAACACCATGACGAACAAACGGTAGGCTATGACTCACAACGAAGAAACCTCACTCCGAAAAGCTAGTTCCGTCGACATTAAGCATTTTCACATTCTCAATGACAAATGCATCTTGTACGAAATGCAAAACAGGAGGGTTAAATTCACTCATCCCCTTTATGTGTTCTTTGCAATGTTAGAGATCTCGGCAATGCGCATGCGCAGCTTTATTTACGAGTCGTTTTTCTCTCGGCTCAGGTGTCCAGTGCAGTTGATAGATGGCGATACCGACACAATCGTGTTCGCCCTCGCGTGCGTGCGAAACCCTCAAAGAGCAATTGTTGAACATTGCGCACGAACTGGGCGTGTCATCCTACCCACCAGATCACCCGCTTTACAGCGTGAAGCATGCAGACCAGATGGGGTGTTTCAAATGTTGTTTGGGGTGTTTTTGGAAATAAATAAGTTTGTGTTCCTGCTTGTCCGCTCTACTTTTATTCACTTTTTCGGTATGGACACAAGTTCCATACACACCGGCTGCGAGAGACCACTGGTATTGCCTGATTGGTTGGAACGACTGGCAGGTGCATTACTGCCATAGTTACTGGTCGGCCCAAGACGCACATAACCCCCGGGGCTTTAGTCGTGACGTTCCCCACCTCTGTCAGGTCGACAACGGCGAGCTCTTTCATCAGCAACACCACCACTGTGGTAAACGTGTGGTTACTCGTTTCTGGGTATGCGCTCAACTTGTGTCCAACACTTACTGCTCACGTCACGGCCCGGAAGCGAAGGGAATGATGTTTTCGTTCCAGATTGAAAGCTCCCTTGTGAATCAGGGTTGCGTGCTCCACTAGTACTTTTTATGTGAATATGTACCACAGGGCATGTAATCCTAATTTATCTCTCTCCTGATGTGTGTTTCACCGTTCCACGTGCTTCTTTAAAAGGGCATGGAAAGAGTCTAATGAAAACATGTCAGAAGAAGTAGAAACGTGGGCTATATATTCACACAGCAAAGTATGAAAGCAGCGTGCAATCAGAGAGCACCAGACAGTGGGGCAAAAAATACTCCTTCCCACGACTGCCGGTCCGAGCGTCAAGTCAGCCACTCCCAATAGCGCCTTCGTTTTACCTTCTCTGTTTCTTCATGCTGTTGCATTTTGCGCCGACCGCCTCACATTTCGACTGGTCGCTTTCGCTGGCAGAGGATTCTCGGCAGCCAATAAAAATTGCTGTCTCGCTTGATGCCCCCCTCCCCCTGACACACACACGGCAGGAGGATCGTGCGCGAAATTGCCGCCGCTGCGCGCATTGCTGTACACTATCTCAGGAAATTGGCACTTCCCAAAGGAAATATTTTGCTAGACGTTTCGTGAAGAATAATATGCCTATATCACGTGGTAAAATTATATATGGTCAAAGTGTCTTCCATGCTATTGAAGAGCATGGCTTTACGCACGGTTTTCATCTCGGGGGGGGGGGGAGGGGATATGTCTAATGCTGGGAATATTACAAATCTACAGGAGTTAACAGCTGTCGCCTGGCTACTAGTGTGTATTAATACCAGCGATTCTTTTTGGAGGGATGTTGTGATATACGAGAGGGTGTTGCGAGGTGTAAGCTGTGCCAGCAAAGTCCCTGCATTTACGCATTACAAGTCCCGTAATTCCATGCCTAACATGATGTGCACGTTACTACTGAAATATGCATAATGTGATTGTATTTAAGAAAGCGCTTCGTTGCACTCTCTTGTATCGACTTGTATCAACTCTCTTTGCAGGCCCTAGCTGCACTCAACCAAGTCATACCCTACATGAGGTACGTCTCTCAGCATGCCCCAAAGGACAAGGAGAAGTGTCTGTTCTTCGACGTTCCTTTTTCGTACCCCCACTCGAAAACGAAACTGAGGAGTAACACCTATGGCGCATACAATGAAGCCTTCAAAAAACAGTAAGAAAAGCCGACACTTTCCATGCTTTGAGCGCAAGCAGTGTGCCCCTACTCAATGAAACCTACAGCCGAGCAGAAAGCGTCTAAATCATTCACATAAAAAGATAGAAACCAAACTACAATATTATGTGTGAAACAAGCTGAGGACGTGCCTCGTCTCTCCTCGGTCGTCTCCATTTCGAGCGATCTCTTAGAATCTTCACTGAAACCCATCGGACATCAAAATATGAATGTGTGTTTGTCTATATGCTGATTTTCTCCAGAGTGATTGCTTGATACAGGACACCCTCATAATCCGGTAGAGAAAGCCTGTTGTATTCATTACAGGCTGATTCTAAAATAGAGTACAAAAGAAACACTGATTTGATAAGCATTTTCCTAGTGCTTAATGAGATGAGGAATCTTTATGGAGATATATTTTTTGCAAGTTATCAAAAAATGTAAAATAAGAACAGAACACGAAATGCTATTTTTGTCGTCATCTGAGCGCCGTAGAAAAGTTTCCCTGGCTCACACGGAAACTCAAACATCCTTTAACACTATAAATCGCTACAGTCTACCAGCCTAGACACGCTTTATGTAAAATTAACAGTCCCTCGCGGCGCCATACGATCTGAAAAATGTTGGGCGAAACATATAGACGCTCAAGGCAGTGACGCCCCCTCAAACAATCATCCGTCTGTGCTTGTAGGCAGCGCAAGTATGAGCTCAGCCGTCTTGTCCTTCCTCGACATTTGCACTGGTGGTATTTGCAAAACAGTGAACCTTCTCATTCAAAGAATTACAGACTGTTACAGGCTACCTTCTGGAACCAAGCACGTCAATGATAAAGACAATCTCAATCTCGTCAATGCAGTGACACTGTCGGATCGAAAAATTCGACAAGACTCCATCAGAAATTATCATGATACATCAGAATATCTTGATGAGCCATCAAGCCAGCTTGGCGGCCCATTAGCCAATCCTAGTGGTCCGACAGGAGTGTTAGCGGTCCGACAAATGTTGTCCCACAGTCCGTCAGTAGGCCTAATGGCCCCACAAGAAAGCCTGGCAGTGCGACGAGGCCCCTGGCGGTCTGACACAGGGTATCTAACAGTCCAGAAGGTGAGCTTAGTGGCCCCACTGGAGAACCCAATGGACCGTCAGCGAGATTTGGCGGCCAAAGAAATGACGCCTCATAGTAAATCAGAAGCCCCGAATGCGATATCAGAGATATGGCATAGCTTAAAATTGCTAAAACCCTCAGTTCAATGAACATTAAAGTAGTAATCACTGGACACAGACTGCCGCCAACTCACAACTAGCCTTAAACACGATTGATTAATTAATTAAAGTTAATTGGGACCCTCACATTAATCAGCATCATCCAATGAGTCATCACACTAATTGGGGGGCGTCTAACTCGTGTTCAGGCCAGCTGTGAGTTGGCGGCAACCTGTGTCCGTAAAAAAGGAAAAAAATAGATAGAGATAGAGTGGAGAGAAGGAGCTTAGTTGAATATCAACAACGCCATCTTGAAGAAACTGATCCGGAACGGCCGCTGACCATCGCTGGGCGACGGAGCACAGAGGCGGGTTGCAAAGCATCTTAAGCTGTGACCACAAGTCCTGGACATCCTGTGACGTCAGCTGTGACGTCATCATGGCATCTCTGGGCACGTTAGGACAGCTCTGGACATGCAAGGAGAAAAACACTCGTAATAGAGAGGTTGTGAAAGCAAGAGTAAAGATGCTAACCATTAATAGCTATCAACAAAAACAATCAGGCACAGAAGCAAAACAGCCCACCACAACAGCAGTCACGGGGAGCGCGGAACAATGCGACTGGTCTATCCGACAGCCAGGCACAGAACTGAATCATAATGCTTTTTTCTCCTGTATAAAGTCGCGCATCTGCACCCTCTAGTTGTTACATTCTTAACTAATGTGACACTTGAACAGTTGAGACACTCACCATTATCGGACAGGTACACTACATTCCCTCATTGTAAATCCGCTCGTCACAAAATCCACCTGCATCGTCGAACACCATTCACCAGTGACGAACCACACATCCGCACCCCATCAGAGGCAGACAGAACCCCACCGAAGCTACGCTCTTCTACTAACGGCCATTGCAATTGCTAGGAACAGAACTAACGCGTCCACACCCGCCAGTGTCCAAGAGAAAAGGGAATCCTTGCGCCCCCTGCAGGCTTTGCTCATTGGTCATGATGTCATCGTCTCAGGGCTACACTGTTTTTTTTCCACTAATGTCCAACCCATCGCCTCTGGACAAGGTCCACCTGAAACAATAGAGTCGCGGTATGACGTCATCATGCAGCTGCGTGGCTCAAGGAAGCGTACGCTTTACACAGGAGACCTGTTATCTATTGAATCACTATCCTAAGATTATCTCCTTTATTCTAATATAATGATTGCATAGGGAACTATTGCAGAAAAACACCATACATGAGAGGTGATTGTGGGAATTAAGCATTTCATTCCCAAAGTCTTACTAAATGAGACTTACGAGTACAGGGAAAAACAAAATAATGGTTCAGCAAGACATGTCCATCCCATCCGAGAGATGGGAAGCTAACTGAATAATGACGCTTTGTTCCTCCTGAATAAATTCACACACCTGTCCCTCTTGCGGTTACTCTCTGAACTAAATGAATCACAAAATTATTAAGAATCGTTCTAGCTCTACTCCTGTTCAAGGCAGCACTATCGACGTCGTCAAGAATGTTTCTTTTAAAAAAAAACTACATGTAGAAGGAAAGCATGTCAGAACAGGTCTGGGCATGTCACCGCATGTTTGTCAGACAACAAGGGGGGAAAAGCGAAAAGAAACACTTGAACAAAGCAAAAAACCAGCATCAAACTATTTCTAAGCGCACGCACTCCTCTTATTCAAAAACAGTGCTCATCATAAATCCGTCCAGGACAATACACACCATTTTTCTATTGCTACACTTTTTTCCAGTAATGGTCAATGCATTGCTACAGACTGTGTGACGTCATCACATCCATCTGAAGCAGACAGCGGCAAAGACAAACACTCCTATTATTTATTGAATCGTAAGGTTATTTCCTTTGTCAGACTCTTAATGATGTTCACTTTTACAATAAAATTCAACAAAAAAAAAGCGCCGTGCATGAATCTTGATCTGAGCGATTTTCACTGCAAAGGCTCATCATGGTCATTAGAATCACAACACCAGTAAACTACCACTGCTCTTTGAAAATAAGAAGTGAGACCACTCAACATCACCACAAGGCTTATGTAATACATGACCCTTTCTATGCTTGTATACTTGTTGTCTGAGGCTACACCTGCGCGCAAAAAGACGCGAAAGCCTGGAGGCAAAGTTCCATCCACGCACGACAAAACACAAGACAGAACACCTTGACAGGAACATGATTGCATTCCCACTATATTAATGATTATTTCATTGCAGTTTTGAAAAACTACTACAAAACTATAGGAAGGGAGTTGCCTCAGGACAGAAGGCGGCGGCTTCTGTCCTGAGGCAACTCCCTTCCTACATCTCTACCGGTTAGCTGGATTTCTACCCATCTACTACAAAACTATGATTTTAGAAGCCTATTAAAATTCTACTTTCTATGGAAACTATAATTGCCCTGTTACTTGGATCGCTATTAATCAAGCATACCGATTTTTTTTCTCTTCCCATTTCAGCCTACCGAGTCTTGTCATGCAGTGAAGCAGACTCACATCCAAAATTATTAATTACACTGAGGGTGCCGTGCTTTAGGAATTCCTATCCTGCGCACAGATGCAAGCGTTTCTGCACGAATACGTATAACAGCTTACTTCTTCAACATACCGAGCTCCTAACAACATCTAACAAAAAAGCAGAGAAACCCACTTCTCATGAATTCAGCTTTACCATGCGACTTTCTTCTGCACAAAAGCAGTGATTTCGGGAAAGAGCAGCAAAATTGCTCGCACTTGTGCTGGAGTTGCTATGGCTTCAAAAACTGAAGCTTATGCTAATCAACTAAGAAAAAGACACTCGTCTCTGGTATCAGATAATTCTTGCATAATGCTACATACACAGCCACATTGTCCCTTCGTAAAGAAAACACAGGACAAGGGCACACAAATTCCTTTAAGCGGGATGGGAAAAGGCTTAAGACGGAGCGCTAAAGAATAACAACAGAGTCACCGGACACCGCTATGAAACTCAACGGCTAACACAAGATAACAACAAGATAATAACGACGGGTAAAATTGCAACACTGCTAAACAAGCCCCAACAATGGCATGTTGGGGCTTGTTTAGCAGTGTTGATTGTGCAGTGTTGAAAGCCTGATTGGCCTGAATTGGCGAATTAAATCTTATGAATCCACCAAACATGTTTGTTTGTTTCTTTTTAAAATTGGTGCATCCAGAGTCTGCCGAAAGCCTCATTGGCTTGATCCGAGTCCCAGTGCCCAAAACAGCGAATCGAATCTTTCGAATTCACCAAACATATTCGTTTGTTTCTTTTTAAAACTGGCGCCTCCGGAATCCGCAGGAAGCCTGATCCGGGGCGCCAGCTCCGGTGGCGCAGCGGTAACGCGTGCGCTTGGAGACTGGGAGGTCCGCGGTTCGAATCCGCGGGCCGGCTGTGCCGTCTGGGGTTTTCCTGGGTTTCCCTCAGATGTGTAATAGGCGTATGCCGGCACAGTTCCCCTGAAGTCCGCCCATGGACGCAGCTATCCTCCCCCCGCTATCCGTCTTCCACTTCACCCTTTCCTCTCCTCCTCTCCACCACCTTTCCCTTCCCGAGAAACATGCCGCCTAATGAGGCAGGCAGACCTCTCGGGTTCCTCCCAACGACACTCCTCCTCCTCCTCCTCCGGCGCGCGCAAAGGCACACCATAATGCTCCGACATTACTACTTTAGAAGTAACATGATTTTGCATTTGACTGTTTCTTAGTTCTATGGCGAAAGTTCAGACAAGAGAGTTTTTGTATTTCCTGTAGTCGATGAAGAACATGCTAAATAAATTACATTGAAGAAGTAGTATACGGGTGCATTTTCTGAAAGTGAATTATTATGTAATTTGTTTTTCATTAAACAAATTCTGCTTCAAAACACTTTTCAGTAGAAGTGTTTTTTTGCCCGTAGATCTTTAGACTTTTTTTTAAAGAAATGATTCGTAAGATTCGAGGATTCGCGGAAACTTCCTTGGATTCGGATTCAAGAAATTCTGGATTCGTCCCATCTTTACTTTTAATGAAATACCTGTGCCGCTCTTCTAGATCTCTTGTAGCGAAGACCCTCCGATCATTGTTGCCGGCAAATGCGTATGGTGTCCTACACTCCAGTTGTCACTTGCATTCGTGCTCGTAGTGTGTAGAAGCTTCGGACTTTTACCTGACAGTATACCTCTTCCAGAGAAAAACGACGAATGTACGCTCTTGTCGAGAAAAACATGGTCAAGGTACTGAGCGGCGGTAAGTATCAAGGATGCTAGATATCACCGAGTATAGGTTATAGTAACGAAAGAAACATCATTCGTTTTAGTGGCTTGTCTCCCAAAATGAATTCCGGTTTCTGTCATTGGAAGGTTGTACACAAGCAGGCGTTTCACCGCATTTTTTGTGGGAGGGGTCTTCGAGTGCGTTCTGCTGTTGAGAGTCTCAAAGAAGAAAAACATGCTCTAATAGCTAGGCGACATAGACTAGATAGACACGTGTTATATGCGTGTCACACAGGAGTGGGGAGCGTCTGCACTGCTACCTTAATTATAATTTTTCTAGCAAAGACGCAAAGAGGAACTGAAACCAGCACCTGGGTCAATGCTTTACGAGTTGTATATGTTCAACCACTGCGGCGCTAAACTGGATAGCACTGTATGTGCGTGTTAACGAAAGTTAAATATTAGCTTCAACAGCGCTAGGCGTGTAGGCGTAGGCGTAGGACATGTAGGCGAGTGGCGAACACCCATCTTGTAGAGAAGCAGAGGGATTCTGGCGACATTAAGTCGTAGGCGGTGTGAACTCGACGCTTCTCGACGCGAGCAGTGTTGTGTGCCACTGTTGTGTTGTGTTGGGCATTGTGTCAGACGCGTTTAAGTGGGGTTACTTTATGGGACCACTGTTGGCGGTAAATTTCTGGTCACGTGGTCATTGTCATATGATCCTACAAGGCTATGGACGAATCTGCAGGGCGGGTTGGCCATATGGAGCTATCGCTTTATAACAGAATGCCGCTCTACCATGGGGATTTTTATAAATAGTTCTTTTAATTGTGCCTCAACCCCACATACACAGCGCCGTGCTTTTGATGAATAGTTCAGAGAGAGAAAATAGAAACCAACGAGGACCGCACAGTAATTTTTTTACACCTTTCGAGGTCAAATAGCTTGTCGCGGGGCACACACTGGTATGGCGCAATTTCATACATTACAAAATAGGGTTTCTGCCACATTTATCTGTATGGCCTAATCTGCACTGAGCACCATTACAAAAGGGACATTCTGGAGAAAACGCCATTTAACGGGATGTATTTCGTTTAAAACACTGTTTCCCTTTGGAGTTTTGCAATTTTTCTGATGTCACCTTTTCTACTATGAGGTGACTAATGCCAATGGGTACAATTCTCTACCTGTTGTGCGTAATTTTTTTCAGTGTCCGAAAAATGTGCGCGGATTTCCTAAATTACCACGTGACCTTTCTCCATCGCGCGAAAGGTGCGTCTGATCGATGCGGGGTCTCTGGTGCCCACTTCACAAAGGAACAAGCCATGAGAGAACGGTCGTCATGCTACCAGATGCCAAGGCTGTTTGTGAGAGAGGGGAGGGCGTGTAGCCGTTGAGCGATAAGCAGAGCACGAACTTCGCACCACTTTTTTTTTATTCGTCAATGGCACAACTTACTTCAGCTGGGAAAAGTAATGTCGTATTTCAGAGTAAGCTTTACCCTCACAAAAGATGCTCGATTCAGGTGCTACACGGTACTGGCATCTCTCGTAATCACATTTTCTGTTGCTCTCCTTGATACAGCTTCAGGTATCTCACGGCACACTTCCGCGATTTTTGCCTTGAGTACGTCTACTGTTCTCGTTTCGTCCCTGTACACGCGCGGTCTTTGACGTGTCCCCACAAAGAGAAAGAAAAGAAAAAAAGAAAGAAAATCCAAAGGTGTCATGTCTGGGGACCTAGCAGGCATTGGCACAGTCCCAAACCTTCCATTCTACTGGTTCCGGAAGACGCTATCGAGGTATGCACGAGCTTGGCGGTTTTTATTCTGGTTTTTCATCGATGCTTAGCAAAAGCCAGTAACGAAATTCACTCTGCTTTGGAGGTACCTTACTTCCAACTGTGGTGCGGTTGTACATGGTATGGATGAAGGCTGGATTCCTTTAGCAGTCTCCAAACAGTTGATAATGGTATTCCGGTCTCCCTGGTCACCTCCCGCACGCTTGCGTGAGGATTTGCAGCAGTAAATGCCAGTATGTCGGTAGGAACATTCTCTTGCAGTGTCTCTGACATGTGCCGCTTCATCGCTATCTTCACCGTCTTTTTTTGATTGTCCTGTGTAGCACCTAATGCCAGTACCATATCAGCTCTCTAATCATTGTAATATGGCATTGGTTGCTCTATTCACCTACATCTCATGTTCAACAACAACAACAAAAAAAGAGAGAACAGGAAAGAAGAAAAACAGTCAAATGAAAAAAAAAAACAAAAAGGACAAGTAACAGTTGTACCGCAATGGAAGTCAATAAAAGCAACACACGCAGCATGTTCAACGAGCAAGTTGCGCTGTTGAGAGATATTAGAGAGTTTTAGTGCGCCGTACGCTATCGCCTTTACGTATGTAAGAGATAGCGTTGGTGGTTCTGCGCACGCGCAAAACAGAGATTTGCACAGTTCGCGGAACCAGCACGCTATCCCTTACGTACGCAAAGGCTATATAGCGTACAGTGCACTAAACCTCGCCGATTTTGCCGTTTCCCTTATGCTCTTCTCTTGCATTGAAAAAAAAAAGGAAAACAAAAAAGAGTTTGCCTTCATTTGTGTCGAGCTTATCGTTTAGCAGATATTAGACGTGCAATTCTGATATCTTAAAAGCGGTGGGCGGAATGGTGCTGAGTCCGTGAAGTGGGGCGCTACAGACCGCTTCGATCAGACGCACCTTTCGCGCGACAGAGAGAGGTCACGTGGTATCTTTGGAAGTCCGAGCACATTTTTTGGACACGGGAAAAAAATAACAGGTAGAGAATTGTGTCCATTTGCATTCGTCACCTCATGTCAGCGTCCACAACTTCGCTATTGAACACTTTTATCTAATCCAAATAATTAACAAGATAAATAATTATTTTAATTAATTAATTCTGAAACAAAAATATTCTGAATGTCTTGCAAGGCTGGTAACATTATACAAACGGTCCCGTTGCTGTGCGATGCGTCATTTTTTTTTTTTAAGGTGGGTTAGTACAACTTAAATGAATCACTCTATATAAGTTATAACCAGAACAACCTATGACCATTATACTTGCGCACCACTTGCACTGCAGTACTTCTACACGTAATATGTCCCATTAAATATAATCCATTAAAATGCACCACAAGAGCGAAAGTTAGTTACAAGAAAGTCGCAAGATACGGGAAGTTAGAAGAGGGGGCCTCGCGAATTTCAGTGCACGCTGCATAAAGTGAGACAGCTAAACCAGTCATCTAACGTCACAATGTAAACTATCATTCCTCTTCTTACTCTCATTCGTGACGAACTGCGTAAACTTTACGTGTCATCTGTCCTTTGTTTTTCAAATTGTAACGATTGTTCTATTATCCAGTATTCAAGGGGGCTTGGAACCTCCTCCATGCGGATCCAGACACTTGCATCGTCACCCATCACGACACAAGAGGTAAGATGTATTTCAGTACGCTTCTCCTTCGTTTACGTTTATATGTAATATTCGCTACCTTAATTAACACCTCCCAGACCGTGACAGATGTTCACCGTGACTGAGATTAAGCCAAGCCTGATCGCTTAAAGGAGCATGAAAAGTGGGGAGAAAAAGAAGTTCTCTTTTAGCCACGTTCAAATGTGTCACCACTGCATTATGTTTTTACACAATAAATACTCCCCTAGCAACATATTGCCCACGCTGTATTGATTCCCCCGCTCGCGCGAAACTCTCCGCTTTTCTTTCGGAGGCCATTTGACAAGGCAAGAGAACCCACGTCACAATGTGACGAAGCGCCTGCATTCACACTCTAAGAAAAAGGTAGGCACCACGACACCCTTTTGGGACGTAGTCTATTGTCCCGTACGTGACGCCCTATGAACGTCAAAGAACACCGCAGAATGAAGGGTGCTCTTGTACAACTTCGCTGAGGGAGTGCTAGTACACCACTGTTTACTGGAGAGTGTTCTTGTACACCCTGCTCGAGGTAGTCGTAGTACAACCCGTCCTAGTGAAGGGTGTTCTTGTACACCCTCCCCGAGGGAGTACTAGTACACCCCTTTTACTGAAAGGTGTTAGTACACACCCACCCCCCGCAGGAAACGGTGGCTCATTGCACACCTGAAAAGTTAATCTACAGTGTGTAAATGAAACAGCACTTTATGCAAATGAATGTTTTCTGCTACATGCAAACCACACAACAAGGAACCGCAAAAAGTGCAATGCTCATTGCAAACAGTTTATTGCACGTATTTGTACATTTGGTGGAACGAAGGATTGGAATAGAGGAAGCTTTTACGAAACAAAGAAACGAGAACTAAACATGTTCTTTAATGTAATGTATTGTTTCTTAGCAAATTATCGATTCGGAGTATGACACTGGTGATTTCAGTGCCTGTCGTTTCGGGTTAGTTAAGTACGAAGTAGCTAATTATAAAAGGTTACAGTTATGGTCACGCCATACTCACCAATTGCTTGGCACAGAAGAAATATTGTTGTAGTCACCTCTAGAGCCTAAGAGTACATTTTGATCATCGTAAGTTTCAAACCACTCGACCATCGCCGTGCAGAGTTGCAATGCAATATGTGCAGAATCCATGGGGAAAATAATCAAATGACAGCATTCCCATTAACAGATGATAGCCGATAAGACGGTGCACTCCAGGTGATAATATAATAATTAATAATAATAAATAACATAACAAGAATAAATAACAAATAATATAACATACAAATAACCAGTGATGGCCAGTAGTTAACTACATGTAGTTAAACTACTAGTTAAACTACCCGATTGTAGTTAAAAAGTAGTTATCAACTACTTGCAGAAATGTAGCGGCAACTACTAGTTAAACTACTATTTTAAGTAGTTAACTACAGTAGTTAGGTTACTGAAGGCGCCAACTACTTCCGCTTTTGCCGCAAGCTTTACGGCACGATTGTGCTTCCGACTTTTACCTTGAGCTACTTGTTTGATGAGAACGGAGGTGCAGAGCAATTGTGTCGTGCATGTGTAACTAAATCTTCACTTTTAATGCTTGTCTAGTGAAGCCTCATTTGCTGTGAAATAATTCTGCAACTTAGTTTATCGCGTAGGTACAGAAATAATCCCTTTGTAGAAGAAGCTTTGTATTTGACGATCGTAGCAATGGCTTGAGCCAAAGTTTATTATTGCTCGTGATTTATATTTAGGTGTCCAAGAACACTACAAGGGATTGGTGTTGGTGGGCATCGTTAAGTAGTTAGAGATGTAGTTAAACTACATTGCAGTAGTTAAAAAGTAGTGTTAACTACTCCCCTGAAAAGTAGTTGAACTACTAGTTAAACTACTCAATCAGAAAGTAGTTAGTAGTTATAGTTAAACTACTGTAGAAGTAGTTAGTGGCCATCACTGCAAATAACAAAGAACATGACAAATAACGCAGCAATTACCAATCAAGATGCTTTTAGATGTGCGCTCTTTGATAATACAGCTCGTGAGCAACACCTTATCTGCGCTCATCAAAGCTGCCACTTTGATTTTTCTGCCACAAGACGTTGTACGTTCTGCATTGTATCTCTCCATCGCCATGCTCGACTGGTTTGAAACTTAACACAATCAAATATACTATAGATTTTACACAGGTGCACACAAATTCTTCATCTGCATTAATTGCATCAAATGATTGATGGGTATAGCATACATAAGGGTCAAGTGTTGTAGGCAGTTACGTCGTATGTCAGTGATCTTTAATGTGCACGGAATGCAGTTACCAGCAGTAGAGGAATACAAGTTAATGACGTACGCTATACGGCCATCATTCTCTCTAACATGGGAAGTCTATTTTAAGGGAGATGCATACTGAATATTCGCCATTCCAGGAGTGGGAATCGATCACACCTTTCCTTTCCGAGGAATTGAAAGGAATGGAATTATCAGAAATCTCCATTCTTCGAAATTGAATGGGTGACCCCATTCCGCAACCGTGGTTGCCAATCGCACGGGAAATTAAATTTCACACTCTATGACGTCATACTCCTCAAAACTTGATGTCAATTTTATGATATACTTCGGCGTCTCATGGTGAAGCAATATCTTTGGAAGAATACAGTGCGAGACATGTGGATTGCAGCGGAGGCCAAAAACTTGTAATATTCTGAAGATTCGAGGTTCGTTTCACGTCTTAGTGCAAATGATGACGTGCTTTATGCGCCCTAGCGATGGAAAGGTGCTGCACGGAAAAAATCGGATATCGTGTTGGATATCCTCTGCAGCGACAGGCTGGAACAGACGGCATCGCGACTCTGACTGATAAGGGACTACATCAGAGAAGCTTAGCTTCATAGCTTCAGGAAAGCAGGAAGCAACAGAGTTGGGATGAAAAGAGTGAGATCCATCAGCAATAGGCTTCATTTTTAACCTAGAGTGTAGTTTTCGTTTTGAATTTTCAATTGTTCAGCAACGAGTGGTTGCACAACAGACGTCTTCCCCAAAGACGCGGCTTAGGCTAGATTCTTACTGGCGTCGGAATGGTTTGACCCGTATCCGACCCATACCCGCTGGTGCCAAACCCGCATCTGCCCGTAATTCTCACTTTTTCTTTCTTTTTCTTTTTTGTAATACCATCCACACCGGACCCTCCACACGCGCTCACGTGTGGCTGCCTCTGATGTGTTGTCTGCCTCTGGAGTTATACTGGCTGCCTCTGATGTGTTGCCTGCGTGGAAGGTTTTTGTGCCGACGACCACGTTATTAGAACTAGTGCGTTCTACTGCGTGCGGATGCGTGCGGGCGCTAGTTACCGTGGCAGCAGGTACGTGCGCGACCTCCCGCAGCAGAACGCAAAGAGTTCGCCCGAGCTCAATTTTTTTCCGATGCACGCAACAGCCCTCTAGCGGAGAACGAATCGCGACGCCGCTTTCCGAGCATGCGCAGTAGGTTTCTGTTTGTGACACTGTTTTCAACATTGCGACCATCGAAGCGGAAATCCAGCTCGGCGCTCATTGGCTTACGGTTTGGTGACGCACGCATTCGGACGCAGGTATGTGAACAGCGGAACGGAACGGATTGCTTACAACGCAAGCATACACACGCAGGCGCCCGCACGCGCAGCAGAACGCAATAGTGTGAACCATGCTTAACAAAAAAGGAAATTAGAAAAAGAAGACGCAATTTGGGCGACTCCTTACATGTTTCCTGTTCCTCTTGTCCTGTACCCGCACAATATCGCGAATCGGGACACGCACCCGTGGACAAGTGCGAGTTACGCGCCAATACCCCTGGACTACTCAGGCTCTCGTTACAGCGTAGTAACCATAGCTGCAACATGTATTTTTTGGCTGGCCGTCTCTAAGATTCTTTTTTTTTTTTAATTTCGTGTTAGCGCCGAGAAGCAAGTAAGGCTATGAGCGCGGTGCAGACGTGAACAGATGGAGAGAGGACAGCAGGAAGGAGTGCTGAGCAGGGGTTAGTAGACGTCCTGGGCGGACTTCACGGGGAGCATTCCCCTGGAAAGTCGGCCGGAAAACCGAGGAAAGCCCCAGATAACATATAGCCGGTGCGCGGATTCGATCCATCGCGTCATCTCTCACTGTCGGCGTGGAAAGCGATCAGCCTACCCACAATGCCACGGGAGCGAGTGAGTTTTCACCCGATGACGAATGCACGCGCGCCAGATTTGAGCATGCTAGCGCTGCTTCGGTTTGCTATAGTGGAATCCGTGGGTGAGCACGTGATATACGTTTCGGTCGTTATTTTAGCTACACACAGAAACTAAATGGAACTCAAAATGGAAGAGAGCCCTCCGTGGACATTCCCTCCATCTGGATGGAGAGCATGTGCCTTTTTTTTTTTCAGTGGGAATTATTACTAAATAAGGCTGTTTTCTTGCAGGACTTGAAATATGGGTTCGTCAGGATCGTCCAAAACCGTACGAGTTCAACGCCTGTTGCATGATCAGGTTCTTGGAAGAAGTCGAATCAGAGGCGCCTGAGTACGACATGGCCCATTCTCCGACTTACCAGGCGCCGTATGAGGATCAGAAGTGCCGCACTCTCAAGGGCTGATCTGGCAAGAAATAAAAAGCAAACAGTCCAGGTAATTAACTCCGACCTCTCTGAAACTCACGTAGTCATCTGGTGAACGTCATCACCTGTATAAAAAAAAAGAACCTGGAAATTGGGGGTGGGGGGGATTTCTTTTCGTTTGTTTCCCTCGGCATCCGGAAAAAAAAAATGCCAATTTGAATGAAAGAAGTTCTGGCGAACTGTGATGCATAAACGACACAAAGGGAAACCGTACAGGAAACGGATTACAGCGTCAACACTTAAAGGGGTTGAGAAACCACACGGATAGAACTTTGTCTCTGGCAGGGTCTGTACGCCTCAATCCACGCACTTCGTACGCAAACTACCAGATCCCACATCCTATTATTTTCATGCTACCGAGTTTTAAGATATTCCAATTTCGGGACCTGCGCCGAGTGTGGCGCCAAGCGGTGTCTCGTAGCTCCATGAAATAGGCGGGAAGTCGTGCTTTGACTGGTTGCTCTATGGCTATACGTCGTAGCACTTCCGCTCATTTCCGCTTCGGTTCCGAGCACTTCGCCGCGCCGTGTCCCAGCGTTCGCCGCATCCCTGTTTACAGGCGTAGTTTACGAGGACGGGAAACTGCGCACTTCCGTTGCCCGCTCAGTATACTACGTCATTCCGAGGAGGAGGACATCCAAGAGAAAGAGGAACTCACCATATTCAAAGTGCCATAACTCCGTGACGCGGCAGCGCAGCGTAAAGGGGTTTCGGCGGATTTATTTGGCACCCATAGATCTATATTTCGACCATGATTTCGCATAATATTCGAGATTAGATTCATAACCCCTCTAACGAACAGGACTCATTTAACACCGACAACGAAGCACTCGAAGAAGTATTGGAGCAGGTGTCGACAAACCAGATGGACCCTCAACGACTTTTAGGAGCAACACAGTACCAAGGTGCGAAGATGCCCGCGGAAGAAAACGAAATTAACGTTAGAAGAATTTTTTGGGAAGCGTACGCTAGACAAGATGTCTGTATCCCAGTGTGACGGCATGCCGTATATGATCTCTCTTGCGACCGATTAGCGCATGACCACCACCAACATAGGTGTCGCGGACGTTTTCGTAAACGGCGCCATAGGTGTTCTCAGGTATGCACAGTCTTTCGATGATGAACATTTCAATGTCGACGGCGACGACGAACCGCAACCGTCTACTAATGGAGCCGATGGAACAACAGAGCGTATCATGAACATACTCTGTGGACTTGACTTTGGAAACGTCCATATAGGTCGCAAGTTTCGACTCAAATCCGGACCACACGCTCTCAGCAAACCAACCACGCTCGGTCGCAGCTTGACGCCCATCAATAAGCGCACTACCAATATCGGTCTCGTAAAACGGTGAGCTGCAAACGACAGCAGTTTCCTGTCATTCCGGCGCGCGCAACCACCACACGCAAATCCCAGGGGGGCACACTTCATCAGTTCGTCTTCAAATACGACAGCGGCCAACAACATTAGCTCGTTTAAATCACCCTGACTCGAGTGACCACAGTCGAGCACGTGTACATGCTGAACCACAAGGACGACCTCCGGTTCCATCATGGACGTCACGGCAGCTATGTGCCGCATGTGAACAACATCAGAACCGTGTGGTGGCGTCTCGTCGAATAACACCGACTCGACACCACCAGCTCACGAGCTCATCTATTCTGCACCTCTCCGGACACTGCTCTGAGCATATTCAGCTTCAACATACAAGGCATCGCCACACATTCAGTTGACATCACAACGGACACTGCATTGTATCAGTGCGAGTTCCCTGTGCTCAACGAGACATGGATGCGCGACCGCGAGTGAGCTGCATCGATCACCAGTTATGACTGGCTCACACTGCCACTTCTTTCCGTTGCGGGTACGGTACAGATCGAGTGCGGATGCGGATGTCGTACGACACGCTGTTCAGACACATGCGTTCTTTATACGGAAATCGCCTGTATTTGACCAATCATGCCTCCACTCGTTTTACGTCTATCTGTCTATCTATCTCCGCTCTGCAGTGCGCCTTCGCTCATTGGTTCGCTGCGTAGCCGAAGGTAATCCGTACCGCATAGAGTTCCGAGCCCAACTCTTGCGATGCGTATGCTTTTTGGTGCGCCGTACTTCGTTGCTATAACAACCATGCCGCACCGCATCCGTAACGCGTGAAAATGCAAGAGTGTGAAAACAAGCATAACGGATGAGCGTCTCCTTCTAACTACCGCGGCAACATCAGACGTATTGCCCGTGTTGGCGCAGTATACAAGCAGATACCCAGCCGAACCATTTGCCGCCCGATCACCATCGTGATCAACCACCACATGCAGTACACTCGAGAGTGTGGTGATATATGTCTGGCAGAAATAACCATGGCTCGTACTTAATCGGTTCGTCATCGGCACCGTGTACATACGTCCCGGCTCGTCGTGACATGACATCGGTGTGCTCTTGTTTCAATAATTAGCGCCTAACATCGCCAACAGCCCTCATCGATTTCTCCAGTGGACGCCGACGTACCGATAGTCGATGAAAGATGAAAGTCACTGAAAAGGTTAGCCAGCTGTAGGACACGAACCCACATCTTCACGATTAGCGGTCCCGAGCTCTACCAACTGAGCTAAGCTAACACGCCTTCTCAGTGACTTCCAAGGGTGTTTGTCCTTTCTATGTCGTTCCAGCCGCAGAACATCAGTTCTGTCTTGTACCAGTAGTCCTTAGGTAATACCGATAGTAGACTTCGTCAGTTCCACGAAGGAAACGTTCAACATCGATTGCGCGACACGGGCGACGCCCGGTATGACTTTGGGCAATACTTCGCTAGATCTGAATTTTGCACTCAACATCAGCGTCGAATGCCTCAATTACATCTACTTCTCGTACCATCGTCCGGTGTTGAACAGAGTGGTATGACCGTCCCCGTCCTCCCAAGACGATCGACTGTAGCTGTAACCTTCACTCACCGACTTTGTTTCAGTGACAACACTATAATATAAAACTATTGCACCGTTTACTGTAATGAATATGTACTAAACTCGAAGAAAATAAATGCCATATCTAAATTATAGACAGTTCATTCATAGTAGCCTACCAAGCGGCATCAAACAGTCTTGTATGGCGTTTTCATCGTCAGCTCAGGGCTGCCTTGCGGGCCACCGACAGCTCCGCCCCCCCCCCGTCCTGGGTCGAGCGTCTTCCAGTCATTATGCTGGACATTCGCACTTCCATGGAGGGGGACTTCCACTGCAATGCCGCAGAATTGATTTACGAATGTCCTCTTCGTCTTCCCGGTACGTTCTTCGCGCCCTTATCTCAAGTCCCCATCCTGGACATGACTTTCGACGTGGACCGCCTTTATGAGACGTTCCGCTGCCTTCCTCCCCTATCTGTACTGGCTCCCACACGCAGGTCTATCGTTGTCAGCCCGGACCTCCACACGGTCACACGCGTGTTTGTTCGCAGAGATGCTGTACGGCTCTCTCCGCAACCTCCCTACGATGGCCCCTACCGCGTCCTCCAGCGCGGCGACAAGCATTTCCGTGTGTACCTCCCTCACGGGCCTGACAGTGTACCGCCTCAAGCCGGCGTACCTGGAGGTCTTTCCTGAAAAACCCTCGCCAATGTCGGCCGCGGCAAGCCCACTTCTCCACTTACCGCCCCTTTCGTCGTCGCCAAGTCCACTGGGCACCTCATCTCATTGCATACGATCCTTTACGGTCTTCATTGCATACGGTAGCTCGCCCAGTTTCGCCGTCTTCGCCCTATTCCCTGCACGGCACTGTACACAGGTTGATGTCACTCAAAGGTCCGTTCCATCTGCCGTCTACCACCCCCTACAGTCATTCATACCGAGCATCGCCATTCGTCCATTATCGTCCTCCCTGTCGTCCTCATTATTCGCTTGCCATCCGTCACCCTTCACCGCATTGGTTTACGGCATCATCCGAGGGCAGGGAGCCCTGTAGCCTCTCTGCAGCAGCCACCACAGCGCCATGGCCTCGCATGCAGCCGCGCGCACCGTGCCGTCGCGTCTTACATTAATTCCATTACGATCATTACACAGTTTTCCATTGTAGAACGCATTGTCACTGCTATGTAGCTCTACACAACGTTAAACATAAACATACGAGAATTAACATATTTAGTATCCTGGTGCATCAGAGTATCTCGTCGTCGACTATGCAGGAAAGCAATATGGGGAACGAGCCTTCCACAGTTATCAGTTATTTCATGGGGCCACTGTACTGTCCCTGCTGGTGTCCCCATTTTTGGAACAGTGACGTCACAGCTATTATCTAAAACATATTTTCATTCACTTGCCGCGCGTCATAAACAAATCTTGAATTGACTGACAATTTCCATTGCACTCGGTCTCACTGAATACATCTCATTGGATCAGATTACGAGACAAAAATACGAAGACTGCATTGTTGACTTGCTTCAGCAACGTTCCATTTGTGCAAGCTGCCTGCCGCTAAGACATGGCCATTTTGCCAGCTATATACTGTGTGTGTGTTGTGTTATTATACGGTGACAGAAAAACGCCAAAAGAACGAATGAAGGAGCACCTCTTTGCGTAATGCTAAAGTAAACCCTACTTGAATTATGCTAGACTTATTATTTAAACATGCATTTAACCGCCAATCACTCCTCTGAGTACTCATCCTGATACGCACGCTTTTCTTTCCAGAGAACACATGGACTGTGTGCGTTTTTCTTCAGTGGCAGTTGCACATTGGCAACCCGTTCGTCTCTTTCAGTCAATTCTCTTTGCTGTTCGTTTCCCGTTTATTCGTGAAGAAGCAACGTGCTCAATTTCTTATCCTTCATGTACCAATGGGAGTGCATTTTAATAAAGATATGTGTGCAAAGGTATGTTTATGTTGTCCAACATCAATCTAGACATCCTCTCGCCGCAATTGTGACAGCGGTCAACACCCAAAAATAGGAGAAAACAAAAACATCAGACGCCCGTTTTTCAACTCTTTGTTGTGGTCAACGCGATGTGTAAATGATCCTTGTAGGACTGAAGACGGACTGTTTCTCGTCTCACCCTTTTCGTTGGAGGGCTTCCGTGGGTTGCTTAAAGCAGCGTTGTTCCCGCAACGGCCTGGTCATCCTGGAGGCACTCAATGAGATTCCAAATACGTGGATGCGAGTGGCCGACCAGCTTCGAAAACCCGTAATTCCACGCCTTGGAAGCGTTGTTGGTCCGGTCCTCGTCCTGGGGTGTGGCATCCAGCAAGTTCCACACAGGTAGCGGGAAATCCGGCCATCTGCGACGCATTCCTGTCAATAATCATTCGCCTCATACAACAACAGCGCGAACGTGCGATTGACGTATGTGTCGTCATAGTTGTCGAAGATGTCTGTTACGCCCTGTGGGACGCTGCTCTGTGTTAGTCCCGGGCCTTCTGGGACGAAGTGCGCAGCTATGAAAGCCAGGGCGTCGCATTCAGCATGGTTGCTTGAATACATCGTCCATGCTATACCTCTCGATAAGACGTAACTCGACACGTAAGCAAAAGATAAACACAGTACTCTCATAACCCAATGGGTTGTACATACCAACTCTACGCGTGAGCACCCTTGTTGTGATTGACAAAGCCCAGGGGCATAAAATATATTTTAAGAGCAGAAACCGCTTTCGTTGACATACAGCTATATTATGTCCCATACATTTGTCTGACATTATGTGCTCTAAATGCTGCGTCGTGCAAAAGGGTATATGCATTAAAAAAAAAAAACATCGTGGTAAAGCAAGACATCTCTGGAAAAGATAGGCACACGTTATGCGATAGTGCTCTATACTGAAAGTGCGCTAAAGTGTCAACACAAAAAGTGCGAGCTATGTCATTACCTTGCGGTGAGTGCTTTGTTAGAGGCGAAAGAAGCATCCTTTATAATTACATGCTCGTCAAATACTACCTTGAATGCGGCGATAACGTTCTCAGGGCCTGGAATGTACTCGAAAGCTGCGCATGTGTACCTAACGATTCGGAATATTTCCTGTCACTCACCTTTCACAAGAAACTTCCACTGTTCCTACTCTCTAGGGAAGAGCTCCACGTGACATACACAACACAAATGGCCTCCCGAAGACATGATCTTCAAAATGATCTTTATCAGTTTCAACCACCCAGGAATTCACACTTCCCTATGAATAAGCTATGAAATTATGAACATAACGTGAGCATGCAGGCCAGCGGTGTTGGCTTGACGGCGATAACATTGCCTTGAGTTTCAGGGAAGCACAGGACGTGAAGAACACATGATAGACACACAATCCAGCAATGAAGCATAATACACTGCGTGCAAGGGAGACAGGGAACCAGGGTAAAGGGATTACAAAAATGAAAAGTGACTTCTGACAAGTAATTGATTTCATATTGACCATATTGACTTGATGCACCCCATGACGTCTAATTGACAGTGGCCCCTTAATGTCAATTGACATGTTATTGATAATATTTAGACAAAATTTCCATTGACAGTGGCCACTTAAAGTCAATTGACATGTGATTGATAATGTTTTGACAGAATTTCTATTGACAAAGGGCAATAGGTAGTAAACTGAATTACATGTAGATATTTCCTTTTCTGTGAAATGATCCTATTCGATGCAGAATGTAAAAACCCCGAGACTAGGGAAGACGAAGGGACAGACACAACACCCTTCGTGTTCCCTAGTCTCGGGGTTTTTACATTATGCATCATCTTCAGCAGCTCGCTTGCTTCCTAGACATTTTTTCATTGTCATCCTATTCCATTTGACACACGTTATTTTTTTTTTTTTCGTTTGTCTTTTTTTTTCTTTTTGTCTACAGGCTTTACTTTACCAATGCAATAGTTACGATTTTATTCGTTCGTTCTCATAAAAGATGACGTCGAGACTGGGAGGTGACACGGGTTCGAATCCTGTCACCGATTGTGCCGTCTGTGGTTTTCTCTGGTTTTTCCGAAGACTTTGCAGACGTATGTCGGCATAATTCCCCCTGAAGTCGGCCCAGGACGCATACTAACCCCCCTGTCCCCACTCCTTCCTGCTGTCCGCTCTGCATCTGCCCACGTATGTACGCCGCTCACAGCGACAGTTGCTTCGTGGCGCTAACACGGAAGAAAAAGCATAAAAGAAATAAATATCTGGAAGGCATGGCACACATACACGGGAAGGATTCTGTTTAAAAGGTATCTGACCAGAACCTGGTAAATGTTTTTTTTTTTTTTTTTTTTTTTGTAAGGATAACGAACCTACATGGTGCTTCCAAATGACAATTGAAACGTTTGGCGTCTGCGGAGCCGCGAGCTATTCTAAACGAGGAGCCGAAAAGCGGTTTCGCTTTCACTCCTCAGCTCGTCGGATCAGCGCAAAAGTCTAGCTATTATTCATAGGTTTTCCTTAGTGTATGACGTAAAACGCCCGCGACGTTTATTGGGGGAAAGTCCACACCGCAAGTTCGGGTGGTTTCCGCAACTTCCGTATCGCTGGGTGCTTTTTCAATATGGACGTGGAAGCACAACGGAGTCAACAAGTCAGATTTTCAGCTATCTTTCAGCAGCTGAGAGGCACCTGCTACGTGCAGCAGAGTTTGGAGGCCTTGCTTTTGAAATGTTGAGCCGCGAATCGACTTCAACATGAAGAGGAAGTTCCAAGGACAGACTGTTAGATGAGCTTTCAGCATCCATCATGATGAAGCACGTGAACAGTTTTGTGTAAATTTCGTGTTTGACGGCGCCGTGTAAAGGGGCCGGAGTGGTTCATGCATAGTAATGCCGAAAGAAGTCGAGTGCTTATGTTGCAAGGAGCTGCTCTTAAAGGAGCATAATTAGAACTTCGAGGGCAGCACGAACCTAGCGCTCATATTCACAAGTAAGAAGCGTGTCTCATACACAATCATGCTGGTTGGTTTCAATACAAAGTAGTTATTCTGAACTTTTCGTTAATGTTCGTCACTCATTCAGAAAGAGTGCAGCTGAATTAATACTCGGCGTCCTACTAGCTTTAGCTTTGTTCAAAGCTTGCATGTCTCATACAGGAAATATATACACTACATACCAACAGTTCGTGAGATGGGTGTTGCACAAACTTGGAAAAAACAAGAGAATCGTTATACCAGTCTGCGCGGTGGACAGTATACGCAAAGCCTTTCCAGTAGTAACTATACTACATGCTTTAAATACCCAAGATACGAGGTGGAAGTACCCCCTACAGGGGGTGCCCTTGCAATTTCAGCTGTAGACACATGTCGGTAATGATGTAACTATAATAATGACCCCCCTCTCCCCGAACTTTTTTCAACACCCCTCCATGCTTGGGATTCTGGATAAACCACTGTCCTAACCCCTGACACAAAGCACCATCTCATCAGCCTGCCCCGCCTGGTAAGAATTACATTGGGCTCTCAATTCCACCACATACACAAATCAAATCCTGTTCTGACGCATCATGTTGTCCACGCATACAGTCCATATGTCGTAAGTGTTGTTCGAACTCTTACTGTCTGATAGCACCCAAATAGTATTGTTTAAGCACCTCAAGTATTTTAATGATCGTTATGTGGAAGTAAATCAGACTGTTATGCAGGTTACCCTGTGTATGACCTCCAGTTCCTGCTCTCAGTCCTCGAGAAGTGCTCACTACACAAGTTGACTATCGAAAACTTCAATCTTCCGTACATTATGTAAAACCCCAAGTCGCTTGCTTCCTAGCCATTTTTTTCATTCTCAATCTTCCTTTTGTGTGCAAAGTGCGCACCCAGTTTGAGCAGGATGTAGACCTTGAGGAACCAAGCTTTGTATCTTGGGCTGCTCAAATGCTCAAATAGGCATGTTGTAGTCAAAGATGATGTACCATGAAATGTGGTTCATATAGTTTATTCTGGCACTCAGATAATATCTTCATAATATGTCTGCAGAGATTGTTCCAAAATAGCATATGTGATGCAGCGTCATACATTATTGGGCTTCTGGGAAAAATCATGATTCACCTGATACAGACGGCAGCCTTTGTAACGGTGTCTGACACATTTTTCGCAGCCACTGTTTTAAAATATGCATTAAAAATCCTCCAACTATGAAAGTATCACGAAGTTCTTCATGTCATTTGTTTACTTTAAAGACCGTTGTGAAGGGATTTACATAAAGGGGGGAGGTTTGTATCCAAAAAAGACAAATACCAAAATGATGTACACAAAAATACACAAAATTCGTTCACTCACCACAAAAAAATTCATTTGATCTGAAAACGATCATAGCACTTGGAAATAAATGACGATATATGTTGTTCTGATGCTATGTGAGCAGGAAGGTCATTCTAGTTTGACACCATCAGCTGGTGCGGAGAGTAGAGGATTTTGTGTGTGTGTGTGTGTAGGTGGAGCAAGTACTTTGTGCGGGTCATCAAGTCTTGGAAGTAACTTGTGAGGGGATTGACAGTAAGTGGGGTGCGGAGGAGGGTGACCGTAATATAACTTATGAAAGAATGACAGGACTGATACCTTTCGTCTGGTAATCAAAAGAGTAAGAAAGAGTTGGGCTTTAATGACTGACTTTAATGACTTTAAAGACGCTGGAAAAAGGATTATAATCACGAGCAACAAACCGTGCGGTTCTGTACAAATTCTACTTTGTCGATTAAGAGATGTTGGGATGGGTTCCAGATTGCAGAGGCATATTCCAGTGCTTTTGAACATGGCAATTGATGTTCTGAGACTGGAACACATAGAAAGGACATATACATACAAAGCATCAAGTGCCTAAGAAATGAATGATGAACGGCAGTGACTGGAAAGATTAGCCAGTAGTAGGACTTGAACCCACATCTTCTGTATTACCGATCCAGGGCCCTTACCAATTGAGCTAAGCTAACACGCCTCTTCAGTGACTTCCAAGGGTGCGGATCACTTCCGCGTGCTCACAAAAAGCTTTTTGTTAGTAAAAACTTCATGCTATATACCACATTTATCAAAGAAATTGGTCCCGTACCTGACGGACAACCGTCATGACCACTGCAGATGTCTTCCTCTCCTGTTCCTTTAACTTTCATGAAGTCATCACCCTAACATTGTTAAAAAAAGCCATATAAATTTATCAGCATCTCATTTCATAGAAAATTAAATGAGGCTACCAGGCACGAAAGGCATGAGCCTGACGTGGTGCCTAGCATCAATACAGTGAGCGATAACTGAAATTTTACCACTACGAGCATACAGCAAATCACAACCACATAAATAAAATACACAATTGCACCGAGCTGTGCACATTTTCACACACACACACACACAAATACATAACAGAGTGGCCTGTCTCTAATAAGACTTCAACAAGTTTGTGTAACTCTGTTTTGAAACTGGACACAAGAAGGCCATTTCTAATGAGCTGAAAAAATTTGTTCGGAAAAGGAACGGTTTCTGCTGATTTCTGTAGTTGGTCCGTAGGAGTGGAACCCTGTAAGGTGGTACAGTGATGGATTTCATACCGTAATGGCAAGTATTTAGGATGGTGCTAAAAGATCCTGGATTTGCAAGGCAATTTTGTGTAAATGTCTGATTTCCGAGTGAACACTTTGTCTACCGCATTTTGCATGTCTTGAAGGAGCTGAGGGGCTGGATGGATGGATGGATTGTAGTGGCACCCCTGGTGGGCCTCTTTGCAACAAGGGTCCAGCGCATTGCACCTGTAGACATGGTTGACGTACACCAGGCTTTCTTTTTTTTGTGCACTGCAGTTTTATCGTAGTTGCCCTCTGTGGTGTTTCCCCAGATTAGACAACAATAGTACAGCTTGGGGTAAACTAATGATTTCAACTCCGTTGGTTTAGAATCCTAGAATCCAGAGCCCTTCTTTACTATGTGCAGTATGGTGCATATTATAAGGAAAACAAATAGAAGAAAACTTCTACCTGATCCCTGCCTTGTATTTCCAACATTTGGTTCCACATCTTGTCCAAGGTAGTCATGATCTACACTGGTGCACACTGCTGTGACAATTAAAATGTTACACCGAGATGCCGAATACACAGCTTCATTTTACGTACTGTGGATGTTGTTTACTGCATTGGCATGGCTGCATTCTGAACAACACTCGGAATTGTACAGTATATATTTTGATTTAGTGCGTAAACTTCAATTTTCTTTCATCCTTATTTTCTTTGTTGCGTAAATGGTCTGCTAACATCTGCATGGCACAACGTAATTCTCACACGGAGAGTAATCACTGTATAAATTAGACAGAAGACACTAACCTCGTCACGTCCAGATGCAACAGTCTTGGAAGATAGATTCCAGGAAAGCACTGCGGACTGCTGTAGGCGGAGATTCTTTGTACTCAAACTGAGGGGTCCGTCTCATAGTCTGCATTCTTCAAATACAATTGGCAAAATCCGCTGCTATGGCTGGCAGCGGATTTTGCCGCTGCGGTTGAACGCGCAGTATCGTACGGAACTAAATGCCCGCCGAGAAAACTCGCTTTGACGGCACAACCGAGGCATGTCAAATGAAGTCTGTGTGCCCCGATAAATTGGTCGTTGTTCCAAAAGCTATAAATAAAGAAAACTTGAAAATACACACACTACACTAACGCTGTGAAAGAGCGCGCTGGATCCCGAAAGTCGTCGTAGGTCGTAGCTCGTAGCCTCATAGCTAGTTCCTCTTTCCACGGAAGTCGCTAATTGGATTATCGCAGGTATAAAACAGGTCGTAGATTTCGAAGTATATACAAACTTTTTAATTCCAGACATTGTGACAACAGTATATCGGCGTAAAAATGTTGGTTCTTGCTGAAAGTTGTTGTTGTAGTGCTCGATCACGTGACGGCATTCTGCGCGCTGATTGCATGGGCGATTGACGTCATCCCAGTGGGATGACCAGATGAGTTTTCTATATATGCGTACGTTTTCTTCGTTTGACGCTAGGTGTGCCAGCGTCGGTGTGAACCGCGATGTTCAAAATTAGAGCTTACGAAAACTACGAGGTGTTGAGGCATGCATTTTCGTATGTGAAGTTGCTTTTGTGTATTCTATCAGTAGCCACTGCGGAAAAGGCTCTCCTGCTTAAGGTCAGAGACCCTTTAAGTGAGCAGGGAAAAGGCTTAAGTCGAACCGCTCAGGAATAATTGGCAAATCACCGCTTGTCGCGACGCCGCTAGCACAACATGACAACGAGCAGATATTAGCGAAGGGTAAAAATTGCAGCAAGAAAGACACTACTGAACAAGTCTACACATCCGACATCGATTGCCAAAACACAGGTGATCGGGGAAAAGGCCCAACCCTGCGACAGAAAATCATAGAGCATACACAACTTCATTTTTCTATTTCGCGTAAACTAAACGCGGTTTGCTCGGAAAACGACGTACAAATTTTCTTAGGGAGCAGAGAAATATAGGAATTTCTACTCCGTCCTCAGATACCAGCATTTCTGCTCAAAAACCCATAACTGCAAAATTAAGCACTTCTTACTTCATCACACATATCGTGCACCCAACAAAATCAAACAAACAATCCCACTTCCACTGATAGAACACTATTCAGCTTCTACCAGGAGGCTTTCTTCTGCTAAAAGTAGAGAAAATAAGAAAAGAGCAGCGAAAAATTACACGCACTTTTGTTTACACGCACTAGGACAGAAATTTCTAGCACGCCACCCTCAGTGTAAATTAATTATATTGGTTGTGAGACTGGTTCACTGCAAGACAACGCTGAAATGGGAAGAGAGAAAAAATTGGAGCGCTTTTGTTGAATTTTAATGTAAGAATGAATAGCATTAAGAGTAGGACAAAGGAAATAATCTTGCGATTCAATAAGTAATAGGAGTTTTTGTCGTTGCCGCTGCCTTCTTCAGACACGATGTGGTGACGTCATGCAGTGTTTCAGGTGTCTGTAGCAATGCATTGGCCGTTACTGGAAAAAAGTGTAGCAATAGAAAAATGGAGGATGGTGTGCATTGTCCTGGAGGGATTTACGATGAGCACTGTTCTTTGAATAAGAGGAATGTGTGTGTGTGTGTGCTTAGAAATAGTTTGATGTTGGTTTTCTGCTTTGTTCAAGTGTTTCTCCGCGCTTTTGTTACACTTGTTGTCTGACAAACATGTGATTTTTCCTTTTGTCCTAACATGCCCAGACCTGTGTAGCCATGCTTTCCTTCTACATACAGTCATGTTTTTCTTTTGGAAAAGAAACGTTCTTGTCTTCACGATAGTGCTGCCCTGAATGGCAGAATCTTCTGCAATAGTCTTTCTGCTTCTTATGCAATCGTTATAGAAGAACAAAGGAAATAAGCTTGCGATACTGGCTCATTAAGTAACAGGTCCCCTGTCTACAGCGTACGCGCCCTTGAACCGTACAGATGCATTCTTGGGTGATGACGTCATGCTGCCGCTCTATTGTTTCAGATGAACCTTGTCCATTTGAGCATTAGCGGAAAAAACAGTGTAGCCCTGAGACAATAGGCTGACGTCACGACCAATGAGCAAGGCCTGCAGAGGGTGCTAGGATTCACGTGTCTGTTGGACATTGGCGGGTGTGGACGTGTTAATTGTGTCCCTACCAATTGCGTTGGCCGTTAGTGGAATAGCGTAGCCTCGGTGGGATTCAGTGTACCTCTACGGGGTACGGATGTATGGGTCGTCACTGGTGGTGAATGGTGGATTTTGTGTCGAGGGAATGCAGTGTACGTGTCCGATGATGATGTGTGTCTTTTTCACACTGTTCACGTTTTTTTGTGTGTGCTTTCCACTGTTGCCCGGCAGTCGTGTGATTTTTTCTCGTTTAACAGCGCTCCTGACATGTCGTGACCTGCATGCTTTCCTTTGTTGACGCTCTCTATTTTTTTTCTTTATGGACGCAAAAGGTTCATGTTGATCGTTCTTGTCTTGACGATGACTCCAGTACTGCTGCACCCTTGATTTAAATAGGCATAATGCCGTAACGATTCTGAATAATTTTGCGATTAAATTAGTTCAGAAAGTAACCGCAAGAGGAACAGATGCATGCATGACTTTATAGAGCAGAAAAAAACATTAGGATTCAGTTCCGTGCCTGACTGTCGGATGGAGTAGACGCATGGTTCTGCGGTCCTTGTTACCCGTACTCTGTGTTGATTTGTTGAGTGCCTAGTCCTCTTATTAGCCATTGATGGAGTTACGTGTTAGGATATCTTGTCCTTTTGCAAGTCTCATTTAGTAAGACTTTGGAATCCCTACGATCAGTTTTCATGCATGGTGCTCTTCTGCGGTAGGTTTTCTATTTTTATGCAATCATTATACAGTCGACCCCCGTTTATCCGGACTTCATTTATCCGGATCCCGCGGTATCCGGACAAAAGGCACAGGAACGGATTTTCCTCCATGTATTTTGTTCTCGTTTATCCGGACTTCAGCTTCCGGACTCGGACAAGAATACCAGGGAACGAAAGTTCAAAATTCTTGTAATCCAGCTTCAGTTATCCGGACTACAGTGAGTAAGAGGAGATACTGACCCCGCTTCGTCGCCCTTTTCGCTGTGTTGGGGTTATTCCCGTCACACGTTAGGGACCTACATTCCTCCGTAGGGGAGACAACCGTGCACGATGACCCCCTTTTCTATTTGTGTGCGTTGGGTCACGTTGACCAGTCGAGTCATTTGGAAATATCTCGAGTAACTGTCCGGTTCTAGAGGGGAAAACTCCAACCCGAGGGCCTGCTGCTTACGGCCCGTTGGCCGATGAAGACATTCCCCTAGGTGAGCTGCGATCCCTGATGCAGAGGCGCACTGTGACTGCCATAGATGATGCTGCGGTTTCTGACTACGTTGACGTTGATAAGGATGATGACGCGTGCGCAGCTATGACTGATGACGGTGTGATTGCTGCTGTTGCCTCCGATGATGTGCAGCAAGACGGTGCCGATGACGCCAGTGAGAAACCAGGCTCCGACATTGACACTTTGCGTCCGCACTGACATTCTTCGAGCAGCGCAACAGCGTGGCTCAACTCTATGCAATTAGCAAAAGTTTGCACGAATCGAGTGCCTACACTAATATGTAACAGCTGTCATTGACGAGATTTCTGTGTTTTAATTAAACCTTGCTTTGTAGGACGTTTCTATTCGGTCGTTTCATTTATCCGGATGCCCCGGTATCCGGACGACATCGCCGGGAACAGCAAAGTCCGGATAAACGGGGGTCGACTGTAGTTGTAAAACTGAAAGAATCTTGGGATGGTGATTCATTAAGTAACAGGTCCCATATCTACAGAGTACGCGCCCATGAACCGTGCAGATGCATTCTTGGGTGATGACGTCATGCTGCGGTTCTATTGTTTCAGGTGGACCTTGCCCAGTTGAGCATTAGTGCAAAAAACAGTGTAGCCCTGAGACAATAGGCTGACGTCACGACCAATCAGCAAGGCCTGCAGAGGGTGCTAGGATTCTGTTCTCTCTTAGCCTCTCGCAGGTACCGTAGTGTTACTTCACACTTGTGGGCGCCACAGGTGGCTCTAGGAGCGCGCAGAGGGCGCTACGAGCGTGCGCACAGGCGTAGCATCCGTAGAAAACGAGTCACTTACGAGTCAGTTCTCTGCCTGGCTGTCGGTTGGAGCAGTCGCATTGTTCTGCGCTTCCCGTGACTGCTGTTGTGGTGGGCTGCTTTGCTTCTGTGTCTGATTATTTTTCCTGTTAGCTATTGATGGTTAGCATATTTACTCTTGCTTTCACAGCCTCTGTGTTATGAGTGTTTTTCTCCTTGCATGTCCAGAGCTGTTCTAACCTGCCCAGACATGCCATGATGACGTCACAGAATGTCCGGAACTTGTGGTCACAGCTGTGATGCTTTCAGCCTGCCTCTGTGCTCCGTTACCCAGCGATGGTCAGCGACCGTTCCGGACCGCTTTCGTCAAGATCGCGTCGTTGGTCTTCAACTTAACTCCTTCTCTCCACTCTATTTCTATCTTTTTACTTTATTTTCTACCTATTTTTTTATCAGCTCAACAAGCCCACAACTCACACAGTGGTCTGGACACGTCTTAGATGCTCCCCAATTAGTGTAATGACTCACTGAATGATCCTAATTACTGTGGGGGGTCGCAAATTGCTCTAATTGCTCATTAATGGCGTCCAGGCCACTGTGTGGGTTGTGGGCCAGTTGAGCTGATCATACACTACTGACATCTGGCCATAACGAACAATATTCGTTGTGCTTCCAGACAAGGATAGGGCCAATGTCTGAATCCGTTTCTTGCACTCCAGGCATCTTGTCGCAGGTGGCTCTGTCTGTTGACAAGAACAGTGTAGGTGACGTGCGCCTGTAATATTGAAACTGGATTATGGGGTTCTGCTGAGCACACTGGTGGCCACCGGTACTGGCTCGAGTCAATGTTGTCGCATTGCCAAGGTCGTGTCGCGACAGTGTCGGGGCGTAGAGTCGTGCTCTTGTGACGTCTGAATCCAGGACGATATTTGTGATTTAGAGTTGCGGAAGGTGAGAACACAGTACTGTAGCATGATCAGTCCTGAGTGTGAAGTGGTACCCATCAAGGATACAGTGGAAATGCTGTACTGATTTGACTGCGGCGAACTTTTTTTTTTCATGTCTCACAAAAGTTCCTCTTTGGTTACCAAAGCGCTCAAGTTAGGGCGACCTGCAGACCAGTGCACCCCGATAACCAAACAGCTTGCTGCACATCCACATCGGCTGTGGCATCAATGCAGTAGCCTTCAGCCACGATGTCTACGATGCCCTAGCACACGCGGCGAAAATGACTCACACTTTCCTGTCAATTTGATATGCGAGCTCACTCAAGGATTCCTGTGGGTGTGGGAATCAACTTCTTAGTTGCGCATTGTAGAAGTTCTTCCTTCACACTATTCTGGTGCTGGGACCTGGGTCACCTGCTCTCCAACCTTCCCTTCAAAAGTCACCTAGTCGTGACTTGCGATGGAATGCTTGAAGGGTACAGGAGATGGACTACATGCACACTCTGTGCACACAGTGACATGGCATGACTTGCTGGAGTGGCAGGACTCGTCCGTTGAAGAGACTGAAGCAGCCTCGGAGTATTCGGTGCACAAAAGTGCAGTCCCCCTATGACCTCGATAGTAGCAGCACCCAGAAAACCTCCGAAGATCAGGTAGGAGCTCAAATTGACAGTAAGCTGCAGTACGAGAGAAATCTCGAGGGGACGTCGTGGGCCTCACCGGGAGCTGAATCAAGGAGATGAAACTCGCGAGTTCCTTTGCGGACTAAAGTGAGGCGCTGCGAGCCTTTCGCGTCATCAAACGTCATGAAACGTCAAAATTTTTACGTGGAAGCGCGAGTTCTCTACCGAGAGCATCCCATTGGCTCCTGCGGCCGCTCCGAAATTATAACCTTTTCGTGGCGCGGGAAAGCCGGCACCGCCGTGTCTGGGGTGCCGGAGGAGCTCGCCGTAAAGTGTAAAGTTTCGAAATATGGTGCAGCAGGGACGCACGCAAAGCATCTTTGCCGGTACCGCTTTGGATGGTTTTTAGTGCCCGTCGATACCGACTCTGCAAAACTTAATCCTCTTGGATACTTCTGCAAGTGAATTCAGTGATAGATAAGTGGAAGGCAGGTCTGCTTCGCTTGCTTGGCGCGACAACGATTCAAGGAGGATCAATACTGTGTTTTTCCACTCAATGGCAGGTAAGTCAGTTCCTATTTCATTCTGCCACTTAGCATAGCATAGCACCGCACCTGTGGCATATACGCAACATTTCGGCCGGTAGAATTTTTAGTTTTCACGTTTTCTGATCCCTGTTCTGGTATTTCTTGCTCAGGTATCAACTAGGTACTGCTCAACCCATATCTGCTTCAGAAAAGCATCTGCATGGACGCAATAGAATGGATATGCCACTCTGAGTGGTTGGAACATCATCTTTAGGCTTAGAAGCTGCACAGGTTCCTTTGTGACGGGTCAGCCTTGACATGTGACACTACACAAGCAGCAAAGGGATATGGACATGTCTTCTGTCATGCTGGATTTGTGAATATGTGTGCCTGTGCAGTGCATTTACTGATCTACTGTGAAATCTTCCACGTGAGACATATCAGCTAACAGTGAATGCGAAGTTGCTTCGGCATATTACTCGAACTTCAGAAACAATGTTCATCTGAAGTTTGTGTCTGGCGCGGATACAGAAGACTGCATATCTGTGATTTGGAAATACCAATCCCGAAAAATAAAGCACCTTCTGCAACAGAAAGAGCCAACGCTTCCGCGTTTTATTGATTTCGCTGGATGCGAACGAAAATCCAGAACCGCCAAAGTGGGGGAGAGAACAGAGGGGAAAGGAAAAAAGAACGCTTGGCAGCGTCGCTTTACGTCACCCATCACCCAGGGAGACAAAATAAAACAAAGCAAAAATCTACTCTACCGAGGCCCAACGATTGGCCCGACGTCAGAGGTCACGTGAGTTTTTCCCAACAATAGAAATATACTACACGTTCATTCCCCTGGCTGAATCTTGCACCTTTGGATCAACACCGTCGTGTGGGGCGAAATTCTGTTACTCTCAAAAACATTGAGATACCGAAGTTCTCGCGAAAATTACAGGAATGGCGACATGTCTGGCATTTGGTGCTTATGAGCTACTACCTCTGCATGGTCACTGCTGTCTGCTTTCTTTATTGCATGCCACAACTTTGTATTACAAAAAAAAAAAAAAAACATTTGCTCGCTCTGGAATTTTCCCCACGTAACCACTAACCTCCGTATCTTTCGCTATACTTGCCAATTCTTGCATGTTTTTCCGTTTCGTCCACGTGTTCGTGAACCTCCCATTTTTCTGTAACCGGTCTGGAGCGTAGATAACTACGTTCACATAATCCCCTCCACACTCTAACAAAGCGGCCATTCACTCCGGCCGTTGAAGCACGTACGGACACTTTCTTCCCTCCAGGCTGTTGACCCACAATTCGCATGAACCATTAAACACGTCACACCTAACCCTTTAAATACCACGCCAATGATGAGGACGGTGCCCAGAAGAAGAACAGTCTCTGTTCGAGATATCGGCGGCTTCCGTCCTGAGGCAACTCCCTTCCTACATCTCTACCGGTTCGCTGGATTTCGACCCAGCGACATTTCTGCAGCATTTCGACACCACCATCCACTTCAATGAAGCCCTGGCTCCAGTTGAAGAGTTTAAGTACCTGGTCTCCTGCCTCAACGACGACGTGAAGCGATGTAGCGAAAGGGTCAGGATCAGGGGAGACAGCTATGACTCTGCGTCCAATCTGTTAAGACACAGGTACAGTACACCAGAACTTATTACAGCGGAGCAAATTTAACTGCTTGCTTACTTTTCATCCTGCCTGCTTCATCCCGTCTCGAACTCAAAAAACATCCCCTAGCTTTGACGTCTTCATGACGATGTGAACATTTGAATGGAAAATTTCGGATTCCTTAGGAGTTAATAAGAACAAATGTGCAGTCGTCTTGTACCGTGTCATCACGCAACACGTGTCCAGGTTCCTCTGCATCCTTCCTGATCAATGGAGAAGGGACTCAGCCGCAGTACCTCAACCCTAAGGCAACGATGAGGCCACTGTCATAGAGAAGGCCCCAAAGCATGTTCATATGCTGCTGAAATTTCTTCAGGTGCAGGTTGACTTGGGAAGAAGTGCTGTTCACTCGGGCAGTATCGCTAGCATCGGATGGTTGCAGCGAGAGTCTTAATGGGCTGTTCGGATTTCTACTGCCGTGCCCTAGCCACTGCAAACGCCGTAGCTCCTAGGCCTGCTGACGCATGTTCATAACACGTGATCGATTATGCCTGTTCCTTGTGTCGTTCGCCGGACAGCATCATTTGTCTAGAGCGGGAAGATGTTCCAAGATCGGTAAATCCGGACATTTTTCACGGCTGGGTTGTCGTTTGCGAAGTGACACGGACGTTACTTTTCCACATTGTGTGAGTTTGAAAGACGTCTGGAGTTCAGAATTGCTCGACCACTATTAAGGAGTCCAGCATTAAACACCGTTTCACTGTAAAGTATGGATGTCGTGGTATCTTGCCCTTGGTGACCGAAGATGATGGTGAACATGTGGCCTAATGTCAGGCAATGGCAGTGGTGCTGTGGCTACAAGACCGTATCTATGAGTAACAAACATCTAACAAACATCAAACTAACAAACGTCTCAGTGCATGCAAGAAGCATAAAACTGGGGTGAGTGTAGGAGTGATTATTAGAGAGCAAATGGCAACAACATGTGACTCATTTGTTGAGACATGCAAAATATTGCTCACTTCTTACGCGTGAGTCCTTCATGCTATGTCACCTGTTGCAGTCACTTGGGAGTTCTATCAAAGGCAAGCGTGAGCTATGGGTAAGACACGTAAACAACACAACATGAGGGCTCAAAAATCCTTCATGTTGAGTCTTTCATCCTGAAAATTTACGAAAAACACTGCGACATCATCCATGCATGCCATCCATGTATTCAGACAAAATCCTACCCTGCATCTCCAAACACGGTATCCATTGGCCGCTGGTAACTGGCAGGCGAGTTACAGACCAAAAGCCATCCATACATGTTGAAAGAAACCCCTATGACAGGTAAAGGGTGTCTTGGGAATATCCGATGGCACAATTTGGATTTAAAAAAAAAATTCTACTACAATCAAGAACAGTGTAGTATTGCCCAGGGAACACAAAGTGACCTCAATGGATGGTACTAAAACTCTTTGCAGTTAGTGCATTAAGTCGCCTGCACTCCACGCATGACCTTGCCGTACCATCATGTTTCGCCGCCGTGATGAGAGCTAATGTCCAAGTGATTTTGTACTGCCAGCAATTTGTACTGCTTTGGACTATCTCGTTGGGAGCAGCGTCCGGTAAAGCATGTTTATGCATTCTCAGAGGTCCCAGATTGCAAAGCCGCGGCCTACCAATATCCACGTCTATGATGTGGTCTATTGCTCTTACCTATGCGTCTTATTTTGTGATATCATCTGGTATGCCATGACTATGCACGACGTCAAGATATATGGCGAATGTTATTCTTGGAATTGTTTTGTTGTAATGAAATTTGTTTCTTTGGCAGCAAACCGTATAGTATAACATTACGAAATGCACTGCACACCAGTGATAAGAATTACCAGGGAGATACCAATTAGTACCAAGATGTATACTGGTTGAAGTAAGATGAGCGTGTTTAATGTCAGTGGATGTTTAGAAATACGTCGAATTGTGCGCACTTCGTACGCCTTGTAATATAGAAAACGAGGTTTTCATCTCTTTGGTAGTCACATGATTGATATGTAAAGTTGTGGCGTGTGACATTTATTTCATGCGGTTTTCCTTTCCCATAATAAGCACTCGGTATTGAGGGAAAGTGGCGCTACAGCGCAGGAACGTGAGCGGTCAAAACCCGTTTCCTGTCGGGCTTATGCTCTTCAAGAAGAAGGAGCACTGACTGTAACAGGGAGCGACACAATTGCCCCGCGCAGTCTGCTTGCCGTCGTGCCTCTGATAGTAGTAGTGCCTCTGAGTGTTGTCCGCCGGTCCTAATGGAATATCCCCGTAAGACCTACGGGTAGTTTGTCCTCTTGGAGACGCAGGAAAATGAATTACCAAGCAATAAAAGGGGCAAATAAAAGGGCAAGCAATAAAAGGGGACGACGCGCAGAAACGGAGACATGTCAACAAAAGACACTCGCTTATATGGAAGCAAATGACAACTACTCGAACGATTTTTCGCGGGATTTTCCCTCTGTCTCCTTGAGTTCTATTGTGTACATTGTTTGAATGAACGAAGTAACAAAAATAATGACTGATTGATTGACTCAGTGGTGAAGCTGGTGTGTTGACATTACTCAGAGCAGAAAAGAGTTAAAATTGAATTAACCACTTCTTTATTTCAGTGTACTGGCCTGAGTACATATTAACATATAGCCAAAGATGTCGTACTCTGGCGAAGCGTTGGAGAAAGAAGGGTTAAGACGTACGTTATCTGGGTGGTCAGCACCGAGATGGGTACATGGACGTGTCCATGTTTTGGGGATACGACCAAAAACCACTCGCCGTCGATGTCTGTCATGTCAACAAGCCTCAGATAGGCCCTGACGAATACCTACCATAGGCGTCCTGGACAAGGTAGAAGCACCTGACCAACGGTTTGATCGCGTTATCCACGACGATGCTCAGGCTTGGATGCACCGACTTCCACGCTATTCCGTACAGTTTCTAATGATTACGCGTGTTGGTGTATAGCTGTTGACGCTGGTGTTACCAAAACCTAAACATATTGGGTTTTGTGAGCTTTCGGATTCCTCCTGGCTTTCCCAGTAACACATTGTTGATATCCTCCTAACTTATGTGCACGTTGACGACTCTTCATGTGTGCGCTTGCTCTGCATTGGATGCCATCGTTAACTGTTGTGGGCATCTTACAATAGAAGTCGAGAATTTTCTTGGGATGGCGGCGACAACCCTGGAGAGTTGATTACTTTTCGATGGGCGTCAGTGCCCACAGTTTTCCTTCTGCTGCCTGTAGCGTTATCTGATGAGGACCTGCTTTCCATGCTTTGAGATGTTGCTGGAGGATCTTTGAAGCTTATGTCACTTCATGAAGACCTCATTTGATGTGTCCACCGGAACATTTTGTTTTGCGACTTCAACCAAGCACGCTGGATGCTGACAGTTGCCTAGACGGTAGCATAGGTGCTCAGGAATACCAATTGCGGAGTTTTGAACAAAAAATATATGGTAGTTTGTGACTTCAACATATTGAAGTTCAGATGTCGATTACTGCCAAAGAAGATTGCCCTTCTCTGATTACATCCTCGTGTATCGTGCATCAGGCATGGAGACGTCGTGGACTACCCAGACCACTTGAAGTTTGTGATTGCCTTTGTCAGGAAGTTGTTGACCAATGGTATGCTATATTCTGCCTGCTTTGATATGTTCCTGCAGGATCTTTGAAGGTTACGCAACTTCATGAAGACCTCATTTGTTGTGCTCAGCAGAACGTTTTGTATTGCGACTTCAACCAAGTACGTTCGACGCTGACAGTTGTCTTGACGGTGGCATAAGTGCCCAAGAACACCAACTGCGGAGTTTTGAACACATCATATGATAGTTCTTGGTTTCGACTTTTTGAAGTTCCAGATGTCAAATACTCCCAAAGAAGATTGCATTTCTCTGATCGCATGCTCGTGCATCGTAAATCAGGAATCGAGACGTCGCGGACCGCACAGACCACTTGACGATTGTCATTGCCTTTGTCACGAGGTTCTGTTCTTTCTGTCGGAGACATTCGGGGGTTGCTCTTTGTGGCGTTTGAAGACTTCCAAAAAGCAGCTAAAACGTTGACTCAAATGTTGTGTCGGATGAGGCACACAATTTTTCCTCGACTATCGTCATTCAATTCCATGGATGACTCTGGCTTCTGATGGGTTCTGATAAGGGTTCGATCAGGTCCGTTGCATATAGTGCACCGCTCTGAACGTTCGTAAACTCTCTTGTGAATACCTGCTTCGGGTGTCATCAGCACAAGGCTTTTTTTCATATGTCCACCTATATCACTCCCCTTGTTGTTTTCTGCCAACAAATGGTGCGGCGTTCCTGTGGTGAAGACGCGCCTTTTGTATCGAGTAGGTATTAGCGTTTCGCGACCTCGGCCAGTACCTGTGGACGGTGGTGTCTGTACAAACTGGTATGCGACGATTATCGGATTTGCCATCTCGAGGAACAGCTTTGAGCCCATAGAATGCCCCGCTGCTTTGTTGTTTAGGACGGGACAATCCGGGGCCAGTATGCCTGTCGTCGTTGACGCAACTGGTGACCACCAATTTGGGACGTGATCACCAGCTCCTCGACCAAAACAACTTGATATGCAATGCCGTTTTCTGCTGTACAGCTTGAATTGGTGTCCTTCTTGCCCTTAGCACACGTCTTGAAATACTGTACTGCAAGTTGTGTATGATGACGACGCAAGTGTTACCCAGTAGAGCCATGGACTCCGTCGGTGTACGGTGTGGCACTCAGAGCTTCGTTGGCCGGATTCACCGCAGGGGTGAATCCGTTACCAGCTCCCACCACGAGGAGGTGAAGTTGAGTGCCACATGTGGGAGCCATGAATCCGTGGTCGAGGTTTCCGGGGACAGGCGGTCGAGATCGGTTAAGGCATTCAAGGAGGTCACGGATACGGGGACAGGCGCGGTCGAGGTCGGTAAAGGCAGTCACGGGGCATCAAATACTACGGGGACATGCAGGGGTCGATGACGGGGACAGTCGAGGTGATCGTAAATCTACGCCATAGTGGTCTTAGGCTTCTTTTTCCGACAGTCGATGTATACAACGGTGTCTGGTAGAGCGTACCGGCGGCCAATGAAGGCAGTGACCAGACCGTCGATCCTAGGGTCGTCACAGTGCCGGAGGATACGATAAACCGTGTAGGCGGGAGTGGTGAAGTCATGAATCATGCGAAGAAGGATCTTCATGGCTTGATCCCGAAATTCCGTGGGATGGGGTGTCAGCATAATGGCTTTTGTGAGCCGGGAGATATCACGGCCTTTCAGTCGCTTGTAAACTGAATAGTCGTGGACCATGGTGTCGATGACTCCAAGGCATCCACGGTAAGTGTCGTGGTCCTGGGACTTTAGCTGCTGGCAAAGTAGGACGACTAGGCCGCTGAGGTATCCTTCTACACGACGGTGTCTCCTCATCAGATCACCTATCTTCTCGAAGATTCCAGGTGTGCGAGATTCTATCTCGCCGCCGAGATCTTCTACTGGCGACGGGTCTTCCGTCGGCGCAAAGCACGCGCAACGGAGAAAGCCAAACACTCGCAGAAAGCACGCCATCCTCGTGAAAGCAACAGTACGGGTATGAATTAGGAAGAACGATGATAACGTTAGACCATTTAGGGGTGGTAGTAGTCATCGTTCATATTTAAAGATTAGTGTTAATGATAACCGTCGCGCGACGCTCGTGATTCTTTTACAATATTTTCTAGCCTGTTTGATACGTGTGACACAACGTTTACTAGGCTGTCGGTCGTTGCTAAGGATGGCACGCCGGCCACCACCGTACGATTGCCTAGCCATGTTTTGCGGTACCGCGGTACGGGCAAAATATTTCCGTTGGCTGCGAAAATCGACATGAACAGCGGCGATATGCGGTCCCTATGCTCAAACTCCAGCAACCAACGATTAACAATGATGAAGGGGGGGGGGGGGGGACATTTCCAGAAAAGAAACGTTCACCTGTCTCCAACTGATGCTGACGCTGACGCCCAAAGGACGTTGATGGCTCGCTTTCTGAGATTATTTGCCCTCTTGCGCTGAGCGGATTTCTGGGTAACCGAGGTACCAACGGCCTCCAGAGCTTCCAAGTAATTCATGAGGGCCTCGTCGTATTATATACGAACTGCTTTCTGAACTACACACTGCGCGCACCTGGTCATAGTTGACGTATGTTCCGTGATAGTCCCATGCAACTAGTTAACACGCGCATTCCATAAATAAAACTAAAACAGTTCCACAGCAACCCATGATTCTCAAAGCATCTTAAAACTTTTCTGAATAGGGACGTGCTAAAGGAAACTTTGTACAGCCGTGGCCTTCCCAGCTTGATGCAAAACAACTCGAAGAGAACATTTGGAACATTCTCTCACCACTGAAATCTTATTACATCAATTCCTTCACTAGGGATTCTTCCGGTACATATCTACCGGATAATCTCACTCTCTCCAGGTTTGCTGCTTTCTTCTCATCTGTTTTCAGTGTTGATAACTGAATCATTGATCTCTCCTGATGAATGCATTTTACTGCATCGATGTTCCACATAGATATTAGTTCACATGGTATTTGTAAAATAATGCCTAGCAGCACAATGTACTCAAAGTCGAGTGCAATAGGGCTGGACGGTATGTGTCTTATCAATGGTCTTTAGTTTCACGAGGCTGTTCAGGCCTTCCACCTACCCGTCCACCCCTATTGCACCCGACTTTCAGTACATTGTGCTGCTTGGGTGTAATCATCTGTTGGCCCACAAGTCTAATAGTGAAAGTGAAACAAGTGAAATCCTGTGTTGCATCTCTTCATCCGTCCACGCTGCCGAATAACAGGAAAACAACCACGTTCTTCCCAATACGCAGTTGAAAAGTCCGGTGACACGCAGCTTGCAGAAAACTACCGTAGTACTTCTATTATCTGCATACCGTATAAAATTTTGAGCATATTATGCACTCTAACATGATTTATGAAGGAAATATGGTGACGAATTTCATGAACAAAATAGCGGAATCGCAAAACATCCCGGTAACATCTGGCTTACCGCAGGGCTCTGTTCTCGGAGTTTTTCTGTTCCTCATCTACATCAAAGCCGTGCGGCTCTTCGGAGACGATTGCGTCGTTCATCTTAAAATCGCTTCCCCTCTGAACCACTCAACATTACAAAAGCACTTAACGCTGATCCAGAATGGTGTACAGTATGGGAACTCCCCTTGAACATAAACAAATGTAACATTGTCTCTTTCTCACGACAGCGAGTCTGCACCATTCCCCCAATTTTATACACAATCGATAGCGCGATTCTACCAAGAGTAGATGCTTACAAGTATCTTGGCGTTCATCTCTCAACAAACATGACATGGAATACACACATAGAGTACATTATCTATAACGCAAATCATTCACTTCGCTTTATACGTCGAACATTCAAGCAGGCATCTTCCCACTCCAAACATTTAACATATCTCACTCTCGCTCACCCGAAACTGGAATACGCCTCCGCAGTATCGGATCCCCTTCAAACAACCCTCATTGATAATCTTGAACTCATCTAACACAGGGCAACACGATTCATATTCAAGAATATTGCACCACAAAGGCACTAACTGCACTGAGAGCTGAGCTTAACCTCTCGACCTAAGCACATTGTCGTACCATTTCAAAGTCGTCCCTCTTTCACCGATTCTTCCATACCGTTCCCGCATATAATCGCCAAACGTTCGGGCCGATACATATTCCCCCCTCTAGACCATACTAATGAAATCACGCGTCTTCACTGTAACGCATTCTCGAAGTCAAGCTTTTGTTTCACCATAGTCATTTGGAATGACCTACCAGAACACGCAGTCACTACTCACGACCACCAGCCATTTCTGAACATTATAGGCCTGCAAAATGATTTTAGTTGTTGTTTCTTTTATTTTTTCTCTTTTCGGTGCAAAGTAAGTGTGTGCGGGTCTCTTTTGTATTATGTCCTCTTTCCTTCCTTTTTTCTCTCCTCGTTACAAAATGTCCACTGCATTTTATATGTATTGTATATACCAGCGGTGAGGAGTCTTCCATAACATCCGACAGCAGGTTGATGAAACATCGCCATGTACAAGTGTACCTGAGCAGCCTCGTGATCATGACCTGCCACCACATGAAGACCAAGGGGAACATTACTTCCTGCACCATACAATGAACAATTTCACGTGCTAATCTGTTCCCTCACAGTTTCTGATGCGTGCGAATCTAACATTAAACTAGAACGTGAAGAAAAACAATGAAGAAAAACAATGTACAAGTTTCCGGCGATGCAGAATCAAAAATAACAAAGACGGTTAAGAGCATCAGCTGTTTACTATATACATTAAAAACAAGACTTTCGTGCAGTAGGCTGCACTAGAAAGGAAGTTGAACAACATTTATTGAAAAACAAGTAATTGAGGAGTTTGCAAGGTACGCAGCTAAGCACACCAACATTGATGCAACGCTTGTGTGTACCATGTGCTGCACGAGCATATTTAAAAACAAATGTACATGAGATAAAAATGAGAAAACACCCAGCAAACCATCAATATTCCAGAGACCTCCCAAATTGGTTTAACACGCCAAGATGAAAGATGAAAATCACTGATGTGTTTGTCCTTTCTATGTTGTTCCAGCCTCACACCATCAGTTCTCTCTTGTTCTGCGTCACAGATTTCACGTGAATCCTCACAACGTCCGCTGTATATCCACAATGAGAGGTCACAGATATCTCCTAGTGAATATTCTGTGGATGTGCTACGAATATCACACATGTGACATTTCTTTACATTACAGTAAAGATTTCTTGTGTCAATAGCAGCCATTCCCAGGATTCTCAGAATGCGTGACAATTTCATTCTTTTTCCACCGAAATGTTATAAACGTTCCTTAACTAAACAACTTCTCACTTCAGACATGTCCAACAGAACAAATAAAACCCTCTCACAGAATAAGCTGCCAGTCAACACCGACAGTTGATTTAACGTCGAATGTACGTTGTTTAATGTTGAGTAATGTTGAACAATGTTGTATATAGATAGATAGTACTGAATCAACGCTGTTTCAACTGTACGTGGTCAGTGGTGGATTGTGAACATAAAGAATAATGTTAATTTTCCAAGAGCCACTCTAGTTACGCAGCAAATATATGCGTGGATTCTATATTGTACCCTCAACATATTGTCAAACTTTATCACGAGTGGGAAAGTGAACAAACGTACCAGTATACTTTGCCCTACGATTCTCCACGCCTATCGCAAGAAGAGATGCGTCGTCTGCACATTCTAAATCGGGACCAAAATGTCCAAACAGCAGACCAATATCGGTGATGATGCTTGTGAGATGCTACTCTGTACTTCCATCAACTTCCGGCAGATGACACGCGTAGCTCGAAACACTAATAACCTGATAATTCCATTGTAACACGCACTGTAACTCAACTGGTGCAAAGAGCAGGCATCTGGCTGCGCAATGCCCATCGATCACAGCTGCGGAATAAGGCGAAATCAATGAGAATATGTTATCGTTCCTGTCAGAGAACTTGTAATGTCTGTGGCGGCCCGTAGACGACGACGACGCGCCTCTGCTGCCGCGCGCTACTGCGCCTGGCAGCCAGTTCTACCGGCATCGTCCTAGTGTGAGGCCACGCACATCTGGCCGCTGGGACATTCCGTCATCGCCGGTCAGGACTCATGTAGAGGAACACTACCTCCTCTACATTTGGTGGCCCGAACAACGAACATCATGTTCGGCGTTATTCGGCCACTCAACATCCTAAATTCTTCGGCAAACCAGCAGCGAACCACCCTCTAGCAGACAAGGCGCACCGGGACCACGGTTCCACCGGGGACCCGCAGGGAGACCACAGCAAGCTCAATTTACGGTCTCCACCTGCTTCATGATGGTCCTTCTCGGCACTCCTCTGGCGACAAACAGCATCCATGCTTACGTACCGGTCGCGGTACTGTCGTCCACTGAGCAGCGCACTCACCCAGCAACAATCAGCTCTCAGCAACGATCACTCAACGCAACACAACGCACTCAGCGCCGATCAACACAATCGGCAACCACTCAAGCAGTCAAGCACGCAGCATTCACATCCCATCACTGGGACCCGCCCGGATCGCAGCGCTCTTGTTCCCGCCATCCCGCTGCTGCGGCATCAACAGCCACAATCACAAGTCGTGTGTCCACTCGTCTACAATCTACGAGTCAACCTAATTCTCCTCTTCATGGTATCTACGCGGACTTAAACCGTATGTACCGCTCCGCGTCTGAGGGGAGGGGACTGATGTGGCGGCACGTAGGCGACGACGACGCGCCTCTGCTGCCGCGTGCTACTGCGCCTGGCAGCCAGTTCTACCGGCACTGTCCTAGTGTGAGGCCACGTCCATCTGCCCGCTAGGGCATTCCATCATCGCCGGTCAGGACTCACGTAGGGAACACCACCTTCTCTACATGTCCATCGGCGACACCCAAATCGGTCGTTTCATTTGTGCGAAAACGTACGTACATGTGCCCTGGAATCAAACTGGAAGCAGCGCATCAAGTAAGAAACGCAATGCCCAGATTGTGCGGAATATATTTGCTTTTTCGCCATGTTAGGTGCCTTGAAATCGCTAAAGACATCTGTCGAAGCACTGCGAGGCAGCGAGACACTGTTACAACAGAGTATCGCTCCCTTCTAGTCTGGGAGCAGGTTAGAAATTTTTATGGTGCAGGAGCTGCCATATCAGTGAAGGTTACTGAGGCATGTTTAATATCGTGCGTAGTCGTGTGCAAGTACCAGGTCCCATAGTAAGGGGTTGTGTTTCAAACGCTGAAATGAAATAACCTATTTGTTTGTTTGTAACGTTGTAAGTTTCTGCGAAGCTAAAACTGGACCTCGTAGGCGGCACTTAAAGATATACGGTAGCAAGAAAATACGGGTTCAGCATCGGCAATAATGGCACAATACGGGAAGATGAGCTTGGCCGTATGGGCTACCCATATTGGTCCAATATGACCATGGGAAGCACCAATTGCTACCCATTCTCGCCCGATATCTGCATACTGGCAGCCCATATCAGTCCAATATTGACCTCATGCTTGGGAATTCGAGACTACCTTGCCCACGCTACGTACGAGAAACACCATTACGAAAGACACTGCTAAAACAGCATGTTTGTGTAAAGTATATATCAAAATATATTGAGCATAGTGTGGCTCACAGAGCGGTTATTGTAGGTCTGATACCACGTATAGATGTTCCCATCAACGGTCAATGCCTAGGAGCATGGATACCAGCGTAGGAAGAACGTGAATGTCTAAGCGAAGCTCTGTCTCGAAGCCATCGCTGGTTTAACGAACGCAGTTGGCGTGACTATATACCTTAACCTTTTCAGCTAAAAACTGTGAAAAGACAGCGCAAACGCCACGAATTCAGAAAATCCCGACGAGTTCAGAAAATCCCAGAGAGCTTAGGGCCGCTTTTAACTATAGAAAGAAAGGAAAAGAAGGTCTTCAAGCTGCTTCGGTTCATTCCCTCTCCCCGGATTGTCCAAGAGGATTCAACGTCAATGACGAAACGTAAAGGAGTGTTCATGTGACCAACCTCCCAGAACCCAGGCTGTACGTAAAGAGCACTGGGTTTGTCTCAAATCGGCAAGTGTATGAGAGGCGCGGCCAACATACCCTCCGACGTATCACTACACAATTATTAACCCGTTGGCGACTGGCGGAAACAATAGCCTGAAGTAGAAGGGGCAATACGGAGTTTCCACGAAACCTGTACTTTTCATGATTTCTTCACAGGCATTTGAAAAAACGAGAACTATTTTGCAACGCGGAGGAACCATGTCCATCAGCGCGCGAAACGCGTAGCATCACATATATCAGTACTTGTAGCAGAGCAACCCTTTTGGCTGGTTGGTTCATATTGGATTAAAAACAATTAAAAACCCCTTTCAGCCCGCAGTTCAGTGCCGGTCCTTGTCCCTTTTATCCTCTGTCGTCGTCCTACCCAGCACTGGAGTTTTTTAATTGTTTTTAATCCAATATCAATACTTCAGCTGGAAATGATCGCGTCTGATTGGATCCCATTATACCAATTCTTACAATTAGATTCATGTGTGCTTAGCATGCTGGCGTGTCGCGTCGAGACTGGAAGGTATATTGGTTCAAAACCAGATGGCTGGCTTTGCTGTCATACGTCTTTCGGGTTCTTCCTAAGACCATGTGAAAAATATGTCGGCGCAATTCCCTCAGTAGCGGGACCTGGGCGCACATTCCCCCAGAGCTTTAGTGGCGAAGTTTCCCACCTCTCTGAAGCCGACAACCGCGAACTCTCACCTATTGATTGCCGCACAACGCCTTAGATCGCAATAAATCTATTGGAAATCGGCGTTTCTCACTGATACCTCAATGATAAATTCCTTGAATGACTTCCCTATTTTCTGAGTGATGTTTCAGCCACACAACATGGCTGAGCACAATGTCAGGAAAGCAGCTTTCAAGCAAAACTCCCAATTATCTCGAAGGCAACTACCGTCCTTGTACAAACGGGATGAATCGGCCGTCTTAGTTCCAATTGCATCTGATTGAAATTGCCGGGAAAATTCAATGATACCGTGCCTTGTATTTCCGGCAGGGACGTGAGCCTCTCTTGGGCAAACGACGCACACGTTCGACCATTGAATTCTGAAGGCACTGAAAGTTAACAAAAAGCGACTACAGCTAAGAGAGAACAAGCCACTGAAGGGAACAAATGGAGACTCTGGAGGAACAATGTCCTTAGTTCAATAAAATCAACTGTATCATCTTTTCTAGATATATGGCTACGGACTAGTGTATATCATGCTCCATTATTACGGTCTCACCCTCTAAACTTATACTTTTTTCAAGTCTTGTTCGGTTGTGACATTTTATGAGTGTTGTGATAGTTTTTATTCCAAGTTTGCGTGATATGCGCTCATTCGCTATATATCTGTATACCATTTCACTTCGTGTGCTCACTCCTGACTCCTATCGGGCACCCGTAGTACTATCAAGTAATATACGCAATAGAGTGCAGCAAATATAGATGGCAGCAAATAACCTGCGGGTGGATTGGTAAACTACCGTATCAGCAAAGACAATGAGAGGCGTAGCTCAGAATCAGAAACGATGACAAGCCACTGTTCCTAGCTCGTATCATTGGTGTAGCCGCCACGCTGACCATGGATCGTGTCGTGCGATTTTTCGCGATTCTTCGCTGCGCTTGCCTGAAGGCAACAGATCCCCCAACGCCCGTCGAGGAGATAGCCGCGGACATCGACGCAGGGGTCCCCGGAATTTTTGATAAAATCCGGGAACAAACTCATAACCACCGCAAAAACCAAGAATACCTGGCTGCAATTGTCGCTCTGATCGGCCGTAAAATCAGAACTGCGAAACCCGACATTTACGTCGGGTGTCTCGGAGTCGTGGACTTCATGGTCCATGAGTATCGCATTTACCGCTGCCTCAAGGGGAAAGACATATCACGCCTCACGAAAGCCGTGATGCTCACACCTCACCCTGACGAGTATCGGGATCAGGCGATGAAGATCCTCCTTCGTCTGATCCACGACTTTTCGACGCCTGCGCTTACTGTGTACAGTATACTTCGCCACTGCGACGACCCCAGGATTGACGCCCAAGTGACTGCCTTCTTGGGCCGGCGTTATGCTCTCCCAGACACCGTAGTGTACATCGACTGCCGCCAGAAGAAGCCTAAGAAGAAATAGTTTTCCGATCATCCTGACTGCCTTCCCACGAACTTCGACCTGCATGATTTACCCTGACTGCCTTTACTGATCTCGACCGCCTGTCCCCGGAAACCTCGACCACGGATTAACGGCTCCCACATGTGGCACTCAACTTCACCTCCACGCGGTGGGGGCTGGTAACGGATTCACCCGTGTGGTGAATCCGGCCAACGAAGCTCTGAGTGCCACGTCATACATCAATGGAGTCCATAGCTCTACGCTGAGTTGGGTGCAGCGTCATCAATTCTTCCGAATCGCTTGGAATGCACTGGTTTTACCACAGTACGAACTTTCATTCAAGTTGTGCTACATACGACGATATTGCATATAAATGTTCTCGTGGTCGAGATGTCGCCGAGGGCCTGGTGAGCACGTCCTAGGTTGAAGCTCACCAGGTTCCTCAACGGCGACAACATGCTGGCCCCTCGATCGTCCCGTCCTCAGTTGAAATGCATCGGGACATCCTATGGGGCCGAAAGTTGTTTATTTTTCGAGATCGCAAAGGGGCCATTTGTCAGGAGCTACACAAGTGGTTTATGAAGACATCAACGTTCAAAGTTATTGGTCGAAGTTGAAGAAGGTCACTATGAACTGATGAAGACGCGACAGCAAAACGACAACAATCACCCAGAGACACCCAGGGTACGGATAAAGTTTGCGATGACAACACAGAAAGTAAAACGCATCAACATGCATGACTGACATCAGCAAGCTACCACCGCTGTTATTCGTCATAAACAATATATTCTTAGGCAACGAGAGACATGGTCGCGAGGCTGAACTCTCAAGATCATGCGCCGGAAACGTAGAAAGCCAGTCTTCAGGAGAAGTCTTACAGGCGTTATGTTTCGTTTCTAAATGCCAACGTAATCTGCAGCAGACAATAACGCATCGAATTCTTCTTATGGGGCAGTCTTACACATATAATGGACGCAGACAACCAAAGCCGATCTTCGTAAGAAGCGATACTAGCGTCCTGAATTGTCAATTATGCCAAAACTTCCTTCGGGAAGTTGCTAGTAGTCCATATCATCTGACGCCCAAAAGCAGATCTTGGTAGAAAAACAATATGATATTCTCAGGCAGTCACTTGTGCTTAACCCACAACACCTCATCTAGTACCTCTCCTAAAGACTCCAGAACATGATTACCAGAAGCAATCCAGACGTCGCCAAAGATGCATAAACGTCAATTCCGAGTTGTAAAGAGCCCAGATCAGCGAGCGCTCAAAGCGAAAGCGCTTGATCGAAGTTGCACAAGTCACGGAAAGATAAAAAAAGAAAAAGAATACAAGAAACTTCTGAGGCAGACGCCGACATCCCAAACATGTGAAGAAGCGACGAAATATAAAATAGGGACATTTAAGTCAGCAAGCGTTCGCGGCGGTCCCCTAAATCGAAACGGCCTGATCAAAGCGGCGGAAGATCAACATCGATTGACCCAGATATTATCTTATTCAGTAAGACATAATCTTCTGAGGCAGCCACACAAAACGAAAGCTTGGCATCAGAGTGGTGACATTCAAACGAAACGACCTGACGGAAGTCATATCAATGCTATGAGCGGAGGACGTTGTTCGCGAAAGCACGCAGTGACACGGCGAAGAATAGTGTCACTGTACTGTGACATTTTTCTTGCATTTTTGTTGGCCTTGGCCGAAATCAAATGGCCGTGGGGACAATCGAATGTGCGGGCGAACAATATTGGATGAAAACGTGCAATATAAGGCACATATTGCCAAGCGTCATCTTTGAAGCGACCACAAGGCACAGCAACAACGGGCGGCGAAGCGTCGAACGACGGGTTGAGATCCACGACACGTCGCGCTAATAGGCGAGTGATGCTTCCAGAAGCATCTGTTCCATCGTTCGCATCAATCTCAAGCACGGATCGACGAGATTGGATAAGGTTCTCTAGTTCCTCTTCTTCACCGACGCATGCTTTCTACAATGTTCGCCGCTGTGTGTAAAATCTTGTGAGCTCCCAGCCGGAGCATTCTTTACCTTGATTCTGTTTGAGAGCTACAGCTCTTGTGTGTGAGGCAGCTATGCAGCTGAATAAAGCGATCGCCGATTATTCACCGTCTCGCTTGTCTGTTTTCATTCGGGACAATGTAGCCGTCAGTCAAGCAATACTGGCCGAAAAGTGGCAACATTGTTAACATATATACTGTTAACAGCTATATGTTAACATATAGCTGTCCGCAAAACAATGTTCCATGCAAGTTGGAAACACCCAAGCAGCACGCCAATATTGGTCCAATATTGGACCCATGTGGACTGCAAAGATTGCCAATATTGGCCAAGTATTGGCTGGCACTATTAGACCAATATGTGGAGTGCAACTTGGATCCATATTGGCAGGCTCATTTTGCGCCGATATTGCCAATTCCTGTGATAACGCCAACGGGAATGTAATAATGAAGCATTATCCGGGTTCATATCCAGTACTGATGCTACTTTCTCTCTCTCTCTGTTTTTTTTAATTCCTGCAGGTTTCATTGATCCATATTGCATATGTAGGGGAGGTGGTGTTCCTCTACATGAGTCCTGACCGGCGATGACGGAATGTGCCAGCGGCAGATGGACGTGGCCTCACACTAGGACAGTGCCGGTAGAACTGTCAGCGCCGTAGCGAGTGGCAGCAGAGGCACGTCGTCATCGTCGTCCACGGGCCGCCACACATACAATTACAAAAAAACATCGCATCGCACATGCTTGAACGTCCAATCTTGCCCTGCTTCTTGGGTATTTGTGCAACACGGGTACATACCATTTTCTGTATTTGTAGTCAATATGGCGTGTACACGGGCAATATATATATATATATATATATATATATATATATATATTGCCAGGATTTCCCAATATTGGCTCAAACTGGGCAATATGGGGCCAATATTGCCCAATATTGTGTACTGCTTGGGTATGGTGAACATATCGCACGTGACCGAGTAATATTGGATGAAAGTGGGCAATATGCCCTACATATAGCCGTTGGCAAACGAACATTGGCCGAACGCTGGCGATACTGTTTGCATGTAGCCATCGGCCAAAATATATTTCATTAAAGTTGGAAATGTCGCCAACATTTTGCCGCCGACCAAGTAAGATGAAAATCAGAAATATGATCTCACACCGCCACCGACCAGCGTGTATTGGCTGAAAACTGCTAATGTTGTCTACACATCACCCCCAAGCAAATTATACTGGATGCAATTGGGCAATATTGTCTACGTTTTGCGTAAAACAAATAATATTAGGTGCAACCGGGCCATATGGTCTACATGTAGCCGTACAAGAAGTAATGTTGAATGAAGGTGGACAACATTGTCTATATGTAGCCGTCGACTAAACAATATTGGATGCAACTGGGAAGTATGTTGTACATAAAAAAGTAGAACAAACAATACCCCAGACTGCATATAATATTGGGCTCATATTGCCTAAGCACTGGCGATAGTGGTCCAACATAGAACCCGTTTTGCATGTCCTTCGCCGTATTGGTTCAAACTTGGCAATATAGGTCTGCATTACCATGTTTCAGGCAATATTGGGAAACTGTCGGCTATATGGGCTTATTGCCCATGTGCACCCCATATTTGCTCAGAATACGCAATATGAGACAAACCCGTATTGGGTACATTGTATCAAATCCTGAGCAGAACGGCTAGTTTAGAAGTTGAAGCGTGTGAAATGCCCTACTCAATACGTTGTTAACAACTTCGTGCGGGCGATACAGGTTCGAAACGGTTAATGTTTGGAAATCCTGTAACTTAGCTCGTAACTTAGCTGTAACGCACTGTAACTTAGCTCGTACAGCTGGTACAGTTGATGCAAATAACAGTCATGTTGCTTCGCCATGCCAATCAGTCGTAGCTAAAAGGGTATGACTGAGCGTGTGGCCGTTTCAGCGAAACCACGCGTCCTAAAACTCTTGATGCGCATGCGCGACACTCGGATCGGTCCTTTTATTCTAGCACAAATATCGGTGGTTATAGTCTCTAATGACCATGGAAGCTGCAGGTCAAGTAAAAAACAATGTCTGATAGAAAGGGATATCCATTGTGGAACGCTAGGCGCCTTGAAGTCAGTGCATATAAGAGATGCTGATCCGTACGTCCGTCAACGTCACGAAGGTGTTTCGCTCCTTTGTACTCTGAGGGATGCAACTAGGCGGTGGAGGGAAGGAAATGGGAAGCGGTCGCTCATATACGGGAGAGGGCTCCTTGATACCGCGGTCCACCCCAGGGCAGGCCATGTGCTTGAACGTGCAGCCTATCAAACGGTCGTCTTGGCAGCATGGCAAGCGGTGCTGTTTACGTGAATATTTTTTCAAACATCTGGAGAATCGTTTGTACGGGATTCCCCAGTACTTGTGCCTTGCTTTCTCAGGGACTACCCCCTCTTTCTGAGGTGTGATATGGCACAGCTTGTGCTTTTCCCATCCTACAGTTGATCGTTGAGCAGGAAAGACATTGTACTTGTTTTTAGGGCGATGTGGTGTTGTTTCCGCAACGCGACGCTGTGGGGATCAGTTAGATCTGCAGGAAAAACGTGACGCAGTCTCATCATCGGCATTATCTCAGAAGAACAGGTACAGTTCGGGCAAAATGGGCAGCCCATATTGGGTCTAATGGGATGCTTGCGCTTTTCATATGGAACCAATCTTTGCAGGCCATATGGGGCCCGATACTGGCGAACCTAACAGCCCCCATTAGGTCAGTATGGGTGAGATGCTTGGGATATGGTCAACTTTCAAGTGAAATATTCGTACAACACTCTCTACAGCGATGAAAGTAATGTGGCCTCGAGAGAACCGTACCGCGAGCAATCCCACGCAGCACACAATATTGGGCTCATATTGGCTGGAAGTTGGCGATACGGGTCCGATATGGGGCCGGTTTCGTCAAGATTACCCCCATATTGGCTGAAACTGGGCAATATGGGCCCCATATTGCACGTGTACACCCCATGTTGACCCCATGGGAAGATCGGACGCCAGCTGAAGCGTAAGAAATGCCCAATTCGATACGTCGTTACATCCCATTGTACGCAATCCCATTGTAACGTTCACCAGAACTCGACTCTCAACTTACTTTCCACGTTCCGGAAGCTGACGCCACCTTGCTCCGAGATGCCAATGCAAATCGGTTGGGCGGACTGAGGGCGAGCGTGGTCGTTCGTGCGAAATCAGGCGTCCTGCAAGTAATGCGCATGTGCGACAGTCGGCTCAGACGTTTGACACGGGTTAAAATGTTGCTGGTTGCTGTGATGATAACGAAATTGTGGCAGGTCAAGTAAAAAACACAGTGGTTGATATGAAGGTATGGCTCTTCTGTAACGTTAGGGGCTTTCAATTGCAGCGAGCAGTGTGAGTTGCTCTTGCGTATGTCCGTCACTGTCTCGAAAGTGCTTTGCTCCTTTGTACTCTCGGAGCGGGTTCGAAGTGTTTGGTTCATAGACTATTGCGATCCCAATGAAGGCTTCTGAGGGATGTTTGGCATTGGCAGTTCCGTGGGACTGCTTGTGTCTTGTTTGCGTTTTAACGGTGATGAAGCATTTTTTTTTTGTAATTGGGTAGTTTCATTTTAAATCGAACAACGTGTGAAAGTCGTATTTTTTAATTCGGCTAGAAAAAATATATGTTAGATGACAGCTCAAACAACGCAAATCGCGCCACGTGCGACGCTCGTGCGTTGAGTAGTTTCCGCGTGGGAGAGAAGGAAAGTCCGAGGCTGCTTGAGCGCGCTTTCTTCTGGACCGACTTTGACGGGATCTAGCACCGCTGATTTTATGTCTAGGAACTGGAGTTTTTTTTCTGATTATAGGCTGCACCATAGACACTGTCGACAGCCACCCACAGAACTCTGAGGGTCACAGATTTTCTGCTAAAAAATGCCAAACTTTGCGTAAACGTTCAAAAAGGCCAAACTTTGTTACCAATTTGCTTCATGACGGAACGTCTGAGGACATCGAGCTTAGTGCCATTCGATAGGACGCTGAAATAAATTTCGTGCTGTATAAAGTTCATTTTTCTCAGTCCAGTGCTTTCTGTGTTATTAGCTTGAGAATCGCACATGGTAGGCGAAAATTGCCAATGTTGCATCTCAATTTTCTCAAAAATGCCATCTTCGATTTCCTTGATTATTTTTGAAAAGGTGGCGTCATGCCTCTACTTTAGACGCCAAGTGAGACAATCTTTTATTTTTACCCGAGAGACGCGCAGCGATTTTTTTGGTCAGGCATGGTCCACGAGACTGCAGCCTTGCGTGCGCCATCCACGAGCACGCGGCCTTCAACCTCTTCTTTGCTACAGGTCTCCCGCTGACGGAGTAATCAATGACCGCACTGCGTGAGCTTGTTGTAGTGTCCCCTGAGCATCACTTTACGTTTACCCAATGATCTCCCAGTTCCGTCAGGCTCATTCAAACCGTGGGAGAGTACATGAGTTGCCTGTGCGCCCTTGACGAGAAGCCCCAGTCCTCGAACATACCGACAAAGTAGTGAGGAGAAACGAAGCGCTTCGTAAAGATCTTTATCCAGTGGTAACATCGTAGCTTTTGTTTCAGGTTGCCACCAGTCCCCCAGGCAGTGTGAAAGTCATACCCTTTTCATTGGTAAAAGAACGTTGTGGAAGTTTGGAAAAACGTAAAATGTGCCCATTGCGAGACCCCTGCAGTTAATGGATGCAACCATTGGATTAGCATCATCCGATAGGTTTAGATATGACCTTTCACATGATATATAGTGACTGGGTTCAATCGCATGGATTCCAAAAGGATTACTGACGACCACACCGAGGGTTTAAGGTACGTACGGCTACCGGGAACGAGGGATTTTAGTTGTGCGTTGTTCTGTCGGAAATTTTGATTCCCACGGTGGCACTGACACAGCTCGTGGAGGGTGAACATGTTATACTTGAGAGCAGCAACATACTGTCATCACAGCGGTCTTACGGGCTTTGTATATAGTACTCGTCGTGGTTCCGAAATAACGCTATGGGGCATAAAACTAATTAAAGGTAGCATACGCAGCTTCGGAACTATCACTTATTGCGCCCAAGCTAAGAGACGGCTGCAACTAGGCGGCCACAATTTTTTATTCTCACGTGTTGTAACTTTCTGTCCCCTGTGTCCGTAGTTCTGCCTTCCTAATATTAACTCGCACGACAGCCTCATAGCGTTCGTATGTGCATTGCCTCAAGCACATGTGCGGGAGAATAGTGAATATGCGCACGTGCATACGCACACGTCGTGCGTGCGACTCCCATGAAAGTGCGTAAGTTCAAGGCGCCCACGAAAGTATTGCCTTGCGTCTCCAAAGGAAAAAATAAACGTACGTACCATAAGTGCAAAATAAGTACAGAATGCAACATCTGGGCAATAAATTACAAAGCAAAGACAACGTAGCAAAGCGCTCTCGTAAACATACGAGGGGCGCCTTTGTGTGGAAAAATCGCTCCACGGAAAGTTAGTCCAGCGTCTCAATCAAAAAAAGAAAAGGTACCTACCTTACCAGCAGCGCAAAGTACAGGCATAATTCTGCCCCTGTGGAATAAATCGTGAAAAATGTTCTGGCGTTTTAGAAATAATCAAGATCGAACATGCAAAATTTTCGCGTACCACTCGTGGTTTCGCGATAATAGGCGGACAAACAATGCGCTTGAACCCAGTCACGTTATATCATGTGAAAGGTCCTGTAAAGCTTTCGGATGATACTAATCCAATGGTGCCAGCCATCATCTGCAGGGGTCTTGCAATGGGCACATTTTACGTTTTTCGAAACTTCAACAACGGTCTTTTACCAATGACAAGGATGTGACTTTCACACTGCCTGGGGGACTGGCGGCAACTTGAAACAAAAGCTACGATGTTACCACTGGATAAAGATCTTTACGAAGCGCTTCGTTTCTTGTCACTACTTTGTCGGTATGTTCACGGACTGGGGCTTCTCGACAAGGGCGCACATGCAACTCTCCCACGGTTTGAATGCGCCTGACAGAACTGGGAGACCATTGGGTAAACGTAAAGTAACGCTCTGGGGACACTACAACAAGCTCACGCAGTGCGGTCATTGATTACTCCGTCAGCGGGAGACCTGTAGCAAAGAAGAGGTTGAAGGCCGCGTGCTCGTGGAAGGCGCACGCAAGGCTGCAGTCTCGTGGACCATGCCTGACCAAAAAAATCGCTGCGCATCTCTCAGGTAAAAATAAAAGAGTGTCTCACTTGGGGTCTAAAGTAGAGACATGACGCCACCTTTTCAAAAATAATCAAGGAAATCGAAGATGGCATTTTTGAGAAAACTGAGATGCAACATTGGCAATTTTCGCCTACCATGTGCGATTCTCAAGCTAATAACACAGAAAGCATTGGACTGAGAAAAATGAACTTTATACAGCACGAAAGTTCTTTCAACGTCCTATCGAATGGCACTAAGCTCGATGTCCTCAGACGTTCCGTCATGAAGCAAATTGGTAACAAAATTTGACCTTTTTGAACGTTTACGCCAAGTTTGGCATTTTTTTACAGAAAATCTGTGGCCCTCAGAATTCTGTGGGTGGCTGTCGATAGTGTCTATAGTGCAGCCTATAATCACAAAAAAACTTCGCACTGATACGCAAAAAATCAGCGGTGCTAGATCCCGTCAAAGTCGGTCCAGAAGAAAGCGCGCTCAAGCAGCCTCGGACTTTCCTTATCTCCCACGCGGAAACTACTCAACGCACGAGCTTCGCATGTGGCGCGATTTGCGTCGTTTGAGCTGTCATGTAACATATATTTTTTCTAGCCGAATTAAAAAAATACGACTTTCACACGTTGTTCGATTTAAAATGAAACTACCCAATTGTATGCAGCATAGATCAATGTGATCTGCCGAAATGAAAAAGCAAAAAATAAGAGAGAATATCAGTGGTGGATATTAAAGAGGATAATGCTTTATTACTACATGGACTCCCCGTTGGCGTTATCACAGAAATTTTGACAATATTGGCACAAAATGGCACGTGATCACCAGGTCCTCGACCAAAAGAACTTGATGTGCAATGCCGTTGTGTGCTGTGCAACTTCAATTGATGTGCGTCTCCTCCGTAGCACACGTCTTGAAGTAGTCTACTGCAAGTTGTGTGTGATGACGATGCAAGTGTTGCACAGTAGAGCCATGGACTCCGTCGAACTACGGTGTGGCACTCAAAGTTTCGTTGGCCGGATTCACCGCAGGGATGAATCCGTTACCAGCTCCCATGCTGGGGAGGTGAAGTCGAGTGCCACATGTGGGATCCAAGAATCCGTGGTCCAGGTTTCTGTGGACAGGCGGCCGAGATCTGTGAAGGCATTCACGGAGATCACGCATACGGGGATACGTGCAGTCACGGGGCACCAAATAGTAGGGGGACATGCAGGGGTCAATGACGGGGACAGTCGAGGTGATCGTAAGTCTACGCCGTAGAGGTCTTAAGCTTCTTTTTGCTACAGTCGATGTATACAACTTCGTGACGTACGATGTATGTGTATGGTGACTCCTCTCACGTGCCGAGTGGGGTACGGCTGCACTGCTCAAGAGTGTATAAACTTTGTGTGAGCTGTGAGAAAAGAGAAGAGAGAAAAAAAAAGGCATGCATGGAGGCTTCAATACGTCACGCGAAAATCGTGTTGGTCATCTGTGGCTCCTTTCTCCAACTGTCTTTCGTAAATTCGATTGCACAGCCATAACGCACCGCAGAGTGAAAACGTTTCGACTGACAGTGACTCCTGACTGACACTGACACCAACCACGCTATTCCCATTCTCTCTTACATCTTTCTCACTCACTCTCTCATTCATACACGGCCATGAGAGAGTGAGTGAGAAAGATGTAAGAGAGAATGGGAATAGCGTGGTTGGTTGTCCGTCCCCCCCTACTTGCGGCACTCAATGGCTCATGGGAAACGCCGTGCTGGTGTGGTGTAGTGGTACCATATCTGACCGGAAATCAGAAGACCCAGGTTCGATTCCTGGCGGCAGCGCCTCTTTTCCCTGAGTTGTTGCATTCGATGATTCCGGGCGTATGAGGCTTACATGTCTGTGTCGTCCCCAAGTGTGGTCTGCCTCGGCCAAATCTCGTTATCCCTGAAGACCCCCTCTGAAGCGGACCTAAAGTGTTTAGAACTGTTCATGGTGTGCCGGGCTGAGCCCGTAGTGTTTTTGGATCTTGCACCGGTTTGGGCTTAGGTTTTGCATTTTGGGGCTAGACTTTGTGCCCAGACGGCACGTCCTGTTTTGAGGTGGGGGGAATGTCGGGATTCACAGCAGGTTGTATCAAAGCCGCCACGGGTTATCTCGAGCAACAAAAGTTATCAGTATGGCAGTGTCGTATTAGATTAGTCGCCAAAGTGAGGGCGCTGTAATGGCGCGATTGCCACGTTCAAAGGACGAGCGAAGAAAGCGAGGGACATTCCCGGGAGGAGCTGGGTCACGGAACGGAGCCGAGCCAGCCTGCGGTGTGCATCGAATGGTAAAATAAACCATTGCTTTGTTCCTTACGATGTTGTCTGTACTTCCTCCGGGAGGGTGAACGGGTCGGGGACGACCCCGAGAGTGGGACTACCGTCCTTTGAGGGACAGAAGGTAGATAAGTTTCCCACAACCTGTTAAGTTACTGCAGTTATTGTCCTTTCGGCCAACATACGACACAATGCTAATAGACCGCATTTTCACCAACTGTAAAACGAACTCGTTTTTAACGGCTCACTTTAGAAATATACATGTATACCGTAGTTAACGGGAATAACGGGCATTGGAGCGACCACCAGTAAGATTATTATTTTCTTTGTTATGGCTTTGTTCACCAAAGCGCTCCACTTCTACTGTCCGAAGTGAGCAACAAGTAAATAAGTACTCATATGCGGGGGGTCACGTAATTGTGGAGACACATCTTAGTGACATCTTTAGACATTCATATTAGTGTACAATTGCGTAGTGTTGCAATTTTATTAGAAAGCGAAAATAAATTGGATAATGTAATCTTCTGAGCGTTCTCATCGGTGTTTAGAACAATGCATAAATCTTTTGCGTAATGCGAACGATAGCAAACACTTGCACAAGTAGATACCAGAGTAAAAGCACATATCATGAACAGATATATTGCTATGCTGGATAGATGTTTCCGTTACAGCCATGTTGCCCTTTCGTAGTGTAACACATGCAGACGAACGTATTGTTGTTCTCCAGCAGCTGACCTTAGCTCATATTTCACATCATTGATTGCAGAGTTATGTTCCTTGCTTACCGATGCAGATTGTTTGTGCTTGTGATATGAGTTTCTGTCAAGCAGCCCCTGCAGTTGAGCCTAGATCAGAACATTGGAAGTTTAGTTAAACATAGATTTATCCATTCGCTCCAAGAAACATGTTCTATAGAAGGCTCTGACATGTAAACATCCGATTCGCCACAAATTCGAAAGTTCAGTCCGTCATGTGGCCGCGCTTAGTCTGATCCATTTGTTGTTCTAAGACGTTTTCAAATGGCCAAAACTCGCAACGTAATTTCACAGAAGACCTTGTTGACGAGCGCCGGGAGCCCAGGTCCGTATGCGGACCCAAGAGCCTTGAGTTTTTCCAGCCCGCGGCATGAACGGTGAGATCGAAAAGCATCGTCGCCGGCTACTACACTATCCCCGTCTCTGAAAGTTCAGCAAGTAATTTGTACTGTGTGTTACGGTACCGCTACCGCTTGCAAATTTTCGTCCAACGGTCGATGGCAGTTGTACCCGTGTGCTTCGATCGGAGACGGTGCGAGTGGTAGCTGGCCGTCACAGCTACTGGAAGATCTAATGTTGTCCGTAATAGTGGGGATCTGAAAATCACCGGACGTAGTGGATGCTGATGAGGTGTCAGGCACGTCAGAATCCTCCAGAGATACCTCAGGAGCTTGAGTCACATCATCGTTGTCGTTGACTGTTTATGGCGGTCACCCAGGGTGGTAACATATCTTTGTTGTTGGCTACCCACGAAGGTTTACAGTCAGTGTAAATTGATTAAAAATTGATGTGCATAGTAGTTGAAGAGTTTACGAGAAAATTGTTCCCATCTCATCTCCTGCGGCTGGAATTATGCAGTTGCAGGAGTGAGCACGGTGCTTAGAGAATGGGAAGCGCCTTCTGATTCCGGCTCCGTAAGGCTGCCAGCCAACCAGAGCACAGTCCGCTAAAAGCCGGGCGGCCGCATGGTACGTTCTTCCTTGCGTAGAAGCTGAGCTTTCACGCTCAGCGTGAAATTTTGTACCTGCCATTTTCGAGGCCAAAATAGCAGCCTGGGCTCACACGCACATACCGGAGTACACACAGAGGAGTAAGGAGAAAGGATGAAGCTTTGTTTATCACATTCCCTCTGCTCGACATGGCACCTCTTCCAAGAGGTAACTAATGACAGTGTGCACTCCAAAGGAAATGTGCAGCACGCTGAAGCAATGAATCACAAATGGATGAGCGTATTTGTGCCTATCGCTGAATAACATCGCTTGCTGGCAGGCGTACTCGAGTACACTTTGACGGCCTGCTGGTTGCTGGAGTCAACTTCGGTGGACTGGAACACAATGGAATTTATGGCATGTAATAACCTTACATTAGAACTTGAACACACGGCGCTCACAGACACAACCCAGCTTTTGAAGAAGAACAATAATGCTGCCATATAAGTGGGATATGGTGCTGTTCCACGGTTGGGAAAAGGCTTAGCCTGACCATACAGAACTGAGCACAGACACAAAGCGTCTCAAAACAAGAGCTCTCAAGTTCTTGCTGACTTCAGCTGCTACGACAGCTTCCTCCTCTCCGTGCCCAGGCTCAGGCTCACTTCAAACTCACGTAACTTATCTGAGAAATTGTGGTTAATATACAACCGTGAACTCTAGGGCTCAGCAGCACCATATTTCTATTTCACCATATTCATACTGTGTGCCTGCCATAGTGCAAGTTCGTGCTGAGACAACGCAACTTCCATCCTCGTCGTAACATTCTGATGCTAAATGCTTCGAGTTGTGGACTTTACTGTTGCACAGGCTGCATTGATCAGCGCAGAGCACTTCAGTACTGGTTTTGTACGACCCAATCACGCACAAAATCAACTGATAACTTCGTACGAAATATCTTTGTTGTTTGCGTACGTAAAGCTCATATGGCGAGGAGCACGGGATTCTCACAAATTTCTCACAACGCATATTTCACAAGATGGCACCTTAGACGAACGTGTGTTTACTGACCAGCTGAACGAAAACGATGATCAAATTTAGACGAAGAGAGTGGTGTTCGAGGTGCTTGTATGTACGGGCGACCCTCGATTTCGCTTTCGGTTTCCTGGCGATTGCGCAGCCACGACCAAGTCAACAAGCCAAGAAGAGCCAAAGCAAACGCTCGCCGTGACGTCAACGGTTTCAGCGGACGATCGGGCGTCAAACCAAAAAATCGATTTCTCCGTGGCTATTTGGCATTTGGCCAAACTATTTTGGAGGCATATTCATTAGGCGCCATCCTTTCTGTCTGCTCGCTTTTGTGGTGATCTGCGACAACGAATTCTTCCCGGAGCTGACCTTTAATTTAGTAGCAAGGTGCCTCTTTTTGTTTAGCATATACCTGTAGAATTGCTGATGTACCGATGTATATTCAACATGCATAGCAATAGCCAAAAATGTGACAGACACTGGGTTCAACAGCATTTAGAAGCTTCACTTAACTGTGCTATAAAACATAATGCGAATTTCACTAACATTTGCATAAAAACCTACTTTAGTGAAGACACACACTCACATATAAACATATTGTACACTGTGCGAGACCCTCCTTGTGACACACCGCTTTCTTATAAACAAACCAAACCGGCCAATAACTTTCATTTCACTATATTTCACGGCAAAAGAAAATAATGGCGAGGTACAAGAGGGATTAGGATATCTGTAGTGAATTTGCATCTGTACACATCCAAAGGAAATACAAACAAGTGGTTAACAATATACGTGATCTTTAATCTTTCAGGTGAAGAGAAACTTGCTCTCAGAGGTTGTTTTGTTTTTTGCCACTTCAGCAGTAATTATGTCAATGTTATAATACACAACAGGAGGTCAACGCAGAACAACAAGAATTATATTGTGACGATGAAGTGGGCAGGTTTTCCACTCTTCGAGTGGAACACTACCCACAGCTAGGGGCTCAAAGCAAAATCTATGCTGCAAGGTCTTTAAAAAAGCTTCATTCGCTGCACAAGCGCCCACAATTGAACTAGAGCACTGGGTAACGACTGCTGCTTGCAAAGTATGTACTTTCCCATGTTTTCCCATGTCTTCGAGTCTGATGTGCCTTCTCAGTCGCGTAAGTTTTCCACTGCAGCTCTAAAAAGTAAAAAGAAAACGTCGCAGCAGATTTCCCAGACGAAACAGTTGTAGAAGCAACGTGCAGAAACAATGGATAATTCCACAGACGTCAGAATCTAATGCTGACTGAAGCACCGGTAATGTTCGTTGTCCAGACGAATTGTAGCATCTCACATGGCTTCAAGACGATGAGAGTAACTTTTAAGAACCATGAACATCTGCCATGAATGTTTCCTACGCGCCACAAGTGGACCGGCGCAATGAAGTGGTAGGGCACTCTAACATGGTCCTTTTCCATTCGACTGCGGCATTACCTCTTCCGTAGACGGCTGCCATGATCTCATCTATGGAGGACAGGACTCTAAACCATTATATTTTGTTCAGATTCGGTTCAAATTCCAGTTCAAGGTTATCGGTTTGCTTCGGGTTCGGTGCAACCAAAATATCGATTTGAACCAATTTTAATTGGTTCGAACCAGTTTACGTGTGTTATGCTAATCAGTGTACCGCATGTGAGAGGTAACATCATGTTCCGGTGATCGCTTGCTTCTCCTTCCTTCTTACTCCCTCGCCTTTACACTTCATAGATACAAATAACTACGCATTTGCCAGTAGAATATATCTTGCTTGTTCTGGTAACATTTTTCCAAAGGCCCAGGGTATGCGTCTTTTGTCTCTTTTTTTTTTTTTTTTTTCGTTCAATGAGTGCAGTTAAGCGCTGAACATCTGCTTATTTTTACGTTGAAAATACGCTGACACTCGACGAGTCCAGCAGAGCTTCGGACACGAAGCGTAAATCCACGAGACATCGCAAATTCCCATACCTCATTTTGACAGGAAGTTCCAAATCATCCACTGGTTGACCACACGACAGCCTTGCTACTGTGACTCTCGTTCGGCAGCATGTTTTCCAAAGTCACGTGACCAAACGTGGCATCGCAGTACAAGTCTCACTGACGAACTGCTGAATCTTTTCCGCTAGAAGACATCATCACTGACTCTGAATGTCCTTCATCTATTGCTCTTACCTATGCGTCTTATCTTGTGATATCATCTGGTATGCCATCACTATCCACGACGTCAAGAAAAATGGTGAATGTTATTCTTGGAATTGTTTTGTTGTAATAAAATTTGTTTCTTTGGCAGTAAACCGTATAAAATAACATTACGAAATGCACTGCACACCAGTGATAATAATTACCAGCTAGCTACCAATTAGTACCAAGATGTATACTGGTTGAAGTAAGATGAACGTGTTTAATGTCAGTGAATGTTTAGAAATACTTCGAAGTGTGCGCACTTCGTACGCGTTGTAATACAGAAAACGAGGTTTCCGTCTCTTTGGTAGTCATGATTCATATGGAAAGCTGCGGCGTGTGGCATTTCTTTCATGCGGTTTTCATTTCCCATAACAAGCACGCGGTATTGAGGGAAAGTGGCGCTACAGTGTCAGGAACATGAGCGGTCAAAACCCGTTTCCTGTCGGGCTGGTGCTCTCCAATTGCCCCGCGCAGTCTGCTTGTCGTCTTGCCTCTGATAGGAGTAGTGCCTCTGAGTGTTGTCTGCCGGTCCTAATGAAATATCCCCGTAAGACCTATGGGTAGTTCATCCTCTTGGAGACGCAGGGAAATCAATTACCACGTCAGAGGCAAGCAATAAAAGGAGACAAGGCGCAGAAACGGAGACATGGCAAAAAAGCCACTCGCTTATATGGAAGCAAATTGCAACTACTCGAACGATTTTTCGCGGGATTTTCTCTCTGTCTCCTTGAGTTCTATTATAATTGTGTACATTGTTTGAATGAACCAAGTAACAAAAATATTGATTGATTGATTGATTGACTGAGTGGTGAAGGTGGTGTGTGACATTGCTCAGAGCAGAACAGAAGAAAAAACTGAATTAACCACTTCTTTATTTCAGTGTACTGGCGTGAGTACATATAAACATATAGCGAAAGATGCCGTACTCAGGCGAAGCGTTGGAGAAAGAAGAGTTAAGTCGTACGTCAGCTGGGAGGTCAGCACCGAGATGGGTACGTGGGCGTGTCCATGTTTTGGGGATACGAACAAAAATCACTGGCCGTCGATGTCTGTCATGCCAACAAGCCTCAGATGGGCCCTGACGAATACCTACCATAGACGTCCTGGACAAGGTAGAAGCACCTGACCAACGGTTTGATCGCGTTATCCACGACGATGCTCAGGCTTGGATACACCGACTTCCACGATTTTCCGTACTGTTTCTAATGATTACCCGTGTGGGTGTATTGCTGTCGACGCTGGTCTTACCAAAACCTAAACATATCGGGTTTTGTGAACTTTCGGATTCCTCTTGGCTTTCCCAGTAACACATTGTTGATTTCCTCCTAACTTATTTGCACGTTGTCGGCTCTTCTTGTGTGCGCTTGCCCTGCATTGGATGCCATCGTTAACTGTTGTGGACATCTTACAATAGAAGTCGAGAATCTTCTTGGGATGGCGGCGACAACCCTGGAGAGTTCTGTACTTTTCGATTGGCGTCAGTGCTAACAGTTTTCCTTCTGCTGACTGTAGCTTGATCTGATGAGGACTTGCTTTCCATACTTTGAGATGTTGCTCGAGGACATTTGAAGCTTATGTCATTTGATGTGTCCACCGGAACATTTTGTTTTGCGACTTCAACCAAGCACGCTGGATGCTGACAGTTGTCTAGACGGTATCATAGGTGCTCAGGACTACCAATGGCGGAGTTTTGAACAAAAATATGTGGTAGTTTGCGACTTCAACATATTGAAGTTCAGATGTCGATTACTGCCAAAGAAGATTGTCTTTCTCTGATTACATCCTCGTGCATCGTGCATCAGGCATGGAGACGTCGTGGACTACCCAGACCACTTGAAGCTGGTGATTGCCTTTGTCAGGACGTTCTGCTGTTTCTGTCGGAGACATGTTCAGCGATTGCTCTTTGTGGCGTTTGAAGACTTCCAAAAAGCAGCTAAAACGTTGACTCAAATGTTGTCTCGGATGGAGGCAAACAACTTTTCCTCGACTGTCGTCATTCAGTTCTGTGGATGAATCTCGGTTCTGATAAGCGCCACTTTGAACTCGTCCACCAGCTTTTGGACCAATGGTATGCTATATTCTGCCAGCTTTGAGATGTTCCCGGAGGATCATTGAAGGTTACGCAACTTCATGAAGACCTCGTTGTTGTGCTCATCAGAACGTTTTGTATTGGGTCTTCAACCAAGTACGTTCGACGCTGACAGTTGTCTTGACGGTGGCATAAGTGCCCAAGAACACCAACTGCGCAGTTTTGAACATATCATATGATAGTTCTTGGCTTCGACTTTTTGAAGTTTCAGATGTCAAATACTGCCAAAGAAGATTGCATTTCTCTTATCACATGCTCGTGCATCGTGAATCAGGAATCGAGACGCCGCGGGACCACTCGACGTTTGTCATTGCCTTTGTCAGGAGGTTCTGTTCTTTCTGTCGGAGACATACAGGGGTTCCTCTTTCTGGCGTTTGAAGACTTCCAAAAAGCAGCTAAAACGTTGACTCAAATGTTGTGTCGGAGGAGGCAAACAACTTTTACTCGACTGTCGTCATTCAATTCTGTCGATGACTCTGGCTTCTCATGGGTTCTGATAAGCGCCAGTTTTAACTCGACCCACATGCTATTCTGCTTGCAGACGAGGCAGTTCGAGCGAGGATTCTACAAGTTCGATCAGGTCCGTTGGATATAGTGGACCGCTCTGAAAGTTAGTAAAATTTCTTGTGAAGACCTGCTTCGGGTGTCATCAGCCCAAGGCTTTTTTTCATATGTCCACCTACGTCACTGCCCTTGTTCTTTTCTGCCAACAAATGTTGCGGCGTTTCTGTGGTGAAGACGCGCCTTTTGTACCTTCTGTATAAACTGGTATGCGACGATTATTGGATTTGCCATCTCGAGAAACAGCTTTGAGCCCATAGACTGCCCCGCTGCATTGTGGTTGAAGAGGGGACAATCCGGGGCCAGTATGCCTGTCGTCGTTGACGCAACTGGTGACCACCAATCTGGGACGTGATCACCAGTTCCTCGACCAAAAGAACGTGATATGCAATGCCGTTGTGTGCTGTTCAATTTCAATTGACGTCCGTCTTGTCCGTAGCACACGTCTCAAAATAGCGTACTGCAAGTTGTGTATGATGACGACGCAAGTATTACACAGTAGAGCCATGGACTCCTCGATGTACGGTGTGGCACTCAGAGCTTCGTTGGCCGGATTCACCGCAAAGGTGAATCCGTTACCAGCCCCCACCGCGTGGAGGTGAAGTTGAGTGCCACATGTGGGAGCCATGAATCCGTGGTCGAGGTTTCCGGGGACAGGCGGTCGAGATCGGTAAAGGCATTCAAGGAGGTCACGGATACGGGGACAGGCGCGGTCGAGGTCGGTAAAGGCAGTCACGGGGCATCAAATAGTAGGGGGACATGCAGGGGTCGATGACGGGGACAGTCGAGGTGATCGTGAACCTACGCCTTAGTGGTCTTGGGCTTCTTTTTCCGACAGTCGATATACACAACTGTGTCTGGAAGGGCGTAGCGACGGCCAACGAATGCGGTGACGAGGGCGTCGATCCTAGGGTCGTCGCAGTGCCGGAGGATACGATAAACGGTGTACGCGGGAGTGGTGAAGTCGTGAATCAAGCGCAAAAGGATCTTCATGGCTTGATCCCGGAATTCTTCGGGATGGGGTGTCAGCATAATCGCTTTTGTGAGCCGGGATATATCACGGCCTTTGAGCCGTCTGTAAACTGAATAGTCATGGACCATGGAGTCGATGAGTCCAAGGCATCCACGGTAAGTGTCGTGGTGCTGGGACTTAAGCTGCTGGCAAAGTAGGACGACAAGGCCGCTGAGATATCCTTCAACACGACGGTGTCTCCTCATCAGATCACCGATCTTGTCAAATATGCCAGGGGTGCCAGTTTCTATCTCGCCGCCGAGATCTTCCACGGGCGTCGGGTCTTGCGTCGGGGTCATGCACGCACAGCGGAGAAAGCCAAACACTCGTAGAAAGCACGCCATCGTCTTGAGAGCAACACTACGGGTATGAGTTAGGAAGAACGATGATAACTTTAGACCATTTAGGGGTGGTCGTTGTCATCGTTCATTTTTGAAGGTTAGTGTCAATGATAACCGTCGCGCGACGCTCATGATACTGCTAGAATATTTGCTAACCTGCTTGATACGTGTGATACAACGTTTAGTCGCTTGCCGGACGTTGTTAAGGGTGGAGACCGCCATACAAGCACCTTGCCATCTTTTGCGGTGTCGCGATACAGGCAAAATATTTTCACTGGCGGTCAAAATCGAAATGAACAGTTGCGATATACGGCCCCCAAACTCAAACTCCAGAAACCAACGTTTAACCATAAACTATGATGAGGGCGGCCGTTTTCAGAAAAGAAGCGCCCACCTGTGCCCAACACATACGCGTTACTTCGTTACGCTGATAGGTCGATTTCTGAGATTAGTTCCACTTGCGCTGCGCTGGTTTCAAGGCGAAGGAGGTACCAACGCCTTCCAGTGCTTCCAGCAATTCATGACGGCCTCGTGGTATTATGTGAAAAATACTTCCTTATGTGAAAAATACTTCCTAGACTGCACACAGCGCACAGTTTTGTCATAATTGGCGAATGTTCCGTGATGGTGGCGTGCGACTAGTTGATGCCCACATTCCAAAAATAAAAATAAAACAATTCCACAGCAACCCGTTGTTCTCAAACTATCTCCAAATTTTTCTCAATAGGAACGTGCAAAACAAAACGTTTTTATAGCCGTGACCTTCGCAACTTGATGCAAAACAACCCGAAGACAATTTAGAACATTCTCTCACCACCGAAATGTTATCACGTCACTTTAACGAATTCTTCCAGGACAGTTCTACCGAATAATCTCATCCTGACGCTCTGTGTCCAGGTTTGCTGCTGTTTTCTTCTCGTGTAGTTTCAATATTAATGGCTCAAGCATTCATCACTCCTGATCACATCATTGACGCATCACTGCGCCATGGTGATGCATGACGCATGACTGGGGCGCGCCCTACGTCACCCTGGCTGGGACGCATGACTGGGACGCATCGTGACGCATCGCTGCGTGACGTTGTCATGGTCACTGCATCGATGTCCCACATAGATATACCCCCAATATGTTACTATGTCCAATAAAACACTAGACTAATATCAGAGATCTCAGTAACATCTGGCATACCGCAGGGCTCTGTTCTCGGACTTCTGCCGTTCCTGATCTATCTGGTACTCGACCAGACTCTGGGGCTCTGGTATCTTTTTGCAGGAGCGATAGTGTGCTCTTTCACCCTCTCACAGTGTGGGCGAACGTGAAACGGGTCTCCGAAAATGCGTAATGAAAAAAAAAATGTTCCGTGAGGATCTCTTTTTTTTTCCGACGATATATCTAACATATTTTTCTCAAAACTGTTCCGGTATCATGTGACCGAACGAGCTAGATGTTCGCATTGGGACAACTTCACAACTTCGAGTTGGAAGTTTGCAAACAACGTCGTAAGCAGTGCCGTTCAGCATATGCTATATTACAATTGAATTCATCTCGAAAAAAGTTATGCATATATTAAAAAAAATTGTTCGCACAGGGACACCCTGTATACGAAGTGTTGCACGAGAGAGACGCCCTTGCAATTTCCATGCGTTTAGCTGATTCATTACGCTAACTATTTTAGCACGAAAAAGCTACCTTTGTTTCCGATAATTGGAAAGTCTGGGGCTGCATCCTATTCCAGTCGCACTTTTAAGTTTTTTCTACTACGCCCCAATTATATGACACCGGCTATCTCTTCGTGTGCGCTTTCAGATTTCGCACTTCCGGCACTATCGCCACGGCCGGAAGACACACGAGGAGAGATAAAAGGGGGCGGGATCGGGCGCAGCCACGTATCGGAAGGTTATCTGTTCCCAGCCATGAGCACCTCATAATCACTGACACCAGACGTTCTGTGCTGTTCTTTGTGATGTTCTTTCTTCTTCCCCATACTTTTCGATGCGTCGACGTTTCCCCATGCGTCGACGACCGATGGTTTTTCTGCCGCTTGTTGTGGGAACATTGTGAAACAACATGTATTTGTGAGTGAAACAGTATGTTGTGGCCATGGGTCCTCCAATTAATGCAAGAAGTTTCCTGTCCTAAGCAAATTTTAGAGTTCAATTAAACTAATTTGACTAACTAGTCAGGCACACTCACGTAAGAGGGCAAATGTTTTATGAACTGAACTGGGTAAGCTGACGAACACACGCACACAAAAAAAGTATAGTCCGCGCTACCCGGTGCCCCACTGAGTCGTCCCCTCCTCCCCGCTACTGCTTCGCCTAATACTCCGAGATCGGCCTGGTCCAGGACGCAGGACGTTGAAGAAGATAACCTGTTCTAGAGTCCCAGCTTATGGAAATGCTGGACAGGACGTTGGATAACCGTTCCGTCTAGTAGCCTGACGCTGCATGCTCGCAAGAGGCCGTCCCGACCAGGGAAATGTGCCACTGCACGAGCAAGGGGCCGGGTGACTCTCGAAGCAGTGGGCCTAGGAGGTGAAGAGAGGAGTACTAGGTCGTTAGCAGAAGGTGCATTCGATACCGTACACTGCAGGAGATGAGCTGAGGGAAGCTCAGCGATGTACTCCGTTTGCCACCTGGTCCATGACTCCTGCAGAATGGCTTGCCTTTCGATAAAGCTTCAAGCATATGCGCTCGAGAATGGCCGGCCGCCTCGTTTTGCACGGTGCTGGCATCAGGCAGAACTGTCAGCCGCCTTCCGACAAGGAAATGTGCTGGAGTTAGAACGGAAAGGTCGTCGGGATCATCTGACAAATAGGTCAGTGGACGAGAGTTTAGTAAAGGGTCAACTTGGGTCAAGATTGTAGTCAAGGTCTCGTAGCAGAGGCACCTTCGTCCTGGTACTTCACGCAGGGACGACTTGGCAGATCGACCGAGCCTTTCCCAGAAGCCTCCACAACAACCCGCTCTGTCTGCGATGAATCTCCAAGATATCTGATGGGTGGCACAGTGTCGTTGAAGGTCGCCAGAAGCAATAACAGATGAAAGTTGTCGAATGCCCCGTGAGGCACGCTTGAAAGTGCGGACATTGTCGGAGTATATCACTATATCACCCTTGGAAGAGACCGCTAAGCCATTAATCGGGCAAAAGCAGGAAAGAAGCTTTGAGTAGACATTCAGGTGGACAGCTCAAGGTTGAACGCTCTAGTTACAGCGCATGTAAAGAGCACAATTTTCGACTTGCAAGCGGTCTCGGTTGCGTAATAGTAATACAGTGGCCCTGCAAAGTCAGCACCAAAGACTTCAAATGGGTTCGAGCGCGTTACCAGGCTTTGAAGAAGGGGTGCAGTCTTCTGGGTGCAGGCCCTAATAATATGGTCTTTCTGGAGGTACTCCAAGTAGTTTGCGCTGTACAGGTGTGTTGTTAAGAACTGCGCTATCGATGTAAAGTGTTCGAAAAACTTATATTTATAAAACTTATATATATAAACTTATATATATATAAACTGCTGTCCCTGGAAGGTGCGCTTCGATAACCTTCAGAAGATTCTGTGTTGTGTCCTTTGAGCTATGGTACTTCAATGCATGCCCCATTATTAGAAGGCTCTCAATTTTTGTCATTGGAGCACCAGCATGCAGTTTAGAGGAATTTGGAGTCCTGAAACAGCACAAAGATAGCTTTTCAAGTGCTCGAATGCAAAACAATGCACGGTTACATTCCATGAACGACGAGGCCCGAAAGCAGAAAATTATGAGAATGATATCCTTATCTATCTAGCAAAAGCACTGTACGTGGCATGTCCCCATTATGTATCTAGCACTATGAATGAACGCTGGGTGGTTCTGTCTCAGAAAGTCGAACGCTGTGTGCCGTTGCACAAAATAAGTATTGTGCATATATGTTTTTCTCTTGTTGTCACTCGAGATTTGTCGGAGGCAGGAGTGTCGTGTTCCGTACCAGATTTTAGGTTTTCCAAGCCTGCCCCTGGCAGTTCATTCGTTTCGCCATCTCGGTCTGCTTCGCACGTCCATGTTTCGACTTGCTTGACGTGAAATGTTGCTGCACAGCGCTTGCAAATGAGCTTTCATCATTGTTTGCAGTTGTACAACAGGCGTGTAGATCATTTGGGGAATATTCTTGTAAATCTGTCTCTCTCTCCCTCCAGTCGCATAACGTACTTCTTGACACTGGACAGACTGCGTTTAATTCCCGCTCATGATGCACCGTTTTTGTCACGGTCTAGGATGCGCGGGGATTTCATGCAGGCAGCAGCAACATACAGTCCATTGAGTCTGATGAGTTGACAGAGAATGCGACCGCTTTTCACATTTGCTGGCACGCGTGTCTGATCGCCACCATGATAACCACAACCATAATAGACCGAAACAGGGCGTTCATTCCTGACAAGGATCAACAATTTAGTGTTGCCGACTTTGTAGCGCGCAAACGGGAAAAAAATATAGGCTGCTCGAAGAGTAGAACAGAGGGGCTGACGAAGCGCTATAAGCACGTCCCTTCGGAATGGAATACATGGACATCAACACGCTTTACTGCTACGTGATAATATCGCTTTCAGAGAAATGGGGAAGCCCGAGAGCTGATGTGCTCTTTTTTTTTCATGAGCGCTCTGGTCAACTCACGAGCATTTTCTCTGCGCAATTAGTTTTCGCTCTGCCCAAGTTTGTCGTTTCCAGTGCAACCCGGATGTGCGCAAAGTTTTGCAGAGGCAAACTGAACGGTCTCAACTAGGGCGGCAACACTGAGGCTAAGCCAATGCGCTGAGCCGGCCAAGCCAAGTTACTTCTTTATCATCGATGGTCGAACGTGCAGTCGGCCGCATTTTCAGCCTGTACAGTATCTGTGTCTTTGTGTTTCGTGCCTTTTATTTATTATCGCCATGCATATTTCAGTTTTGTGGCCCGATGTCTAAACGTTGGACGTTTACACCTATCGAAATTCTTGCGCACGTTGACGTGGGTTTGCGTAATCTGCACGAACCAGAAAGTGTAACCGATATCAGAGGAAACAAATCGCTTGTGAACTGGAGTCAAGAGGTAGATGCTTCTGAAGCCTACATTATTGCTGCAGGTGGGTCCTACAGTGATGTAACACAATGAAATTGTTGCTGAATTCCAATTGTCTCCTGTAGCTCGTATGAGTAGATCAACCCGTGATCTGCATCAACCCGTGATTTCAATGTTGAACGGTTTAAAAATGTATACGATAAATGGTTATTTGCTCACCAAGGCGTAATCAAGTGGAACTCTCTACAAGGGTCTGTGATGACGTCGCTAACTAACTGGCTGTGAGGAGATACCTATCTCACATAGATAACCTGGACTGGATGAACCAGCAGGATTGCGAAACATGTACGATTATGTAAATGTGGTCCTTTCCCTGTAGTCATTTACAGATTTGCTGTGTGTGTATGCGTTATGTGCTTTTTGTAGAAAGGCTAAAAACATCAGCGTCACTGCCCGTTATAGCCATTTATAGATTTCTTGTATGGGTACGTGTTGTTTATTGTTGTAATTGGAGACTGACAGACTAACGACTGTTCAGGATGAACTAAGCAGGTTTAATGAGAAAGGAACGAATGTGTGCGTACGCGCATGCACTAGTGCGCATGCTCCTTAAAAGGGGCGTCGGTTGTCGGCTTTTTCCCACATTTATGCTATACAAAATCGTATATCGAGTATTGTGGAAGGACTAATAAACGTATTACTATTTATTGCCAGAGGCTGCTGTGTAAAAAGTGTAAGATACATACGTTTTTAGGATCGTACTATCTTAAGCTATGATCCGTATGGTATGTTACAGTACCTAATCTGTGTATGTTGGCAAGCACAATACATAAAAAAATAACCTGAGCACTGTAACTGCAGGAAGAATAATAGTTGCTGCACATGTGGACCTTATACGTGGTTCCACGGTTACATGCCGACGGTGTTGTGAAATGCCACTAATTTTTAACGAATGTATAATGTATGGAATTCATACTGACGGTGGTGTCCTTTGCATTGATGAACAGTGCATCGGTCACATACAGAGATGAACGTGCCGTAGTAAGCAGCGTGCACCGCACGCATTATCACACGCGTAACAAGAAATCGAATGTCCTGTGATGTTCTCTCTTTCACCGTGTGCAAACGCAGGTTCAGGAAGACCTTGTGTCCCTCAGTCCAATAATTACCGTTAACCAAATGCTTGGCAATGCTATTCACCTGTTGGAGCACCCGAGCAGCTTGAGAAGGAAAGTACGAAGGTGTTGAAAGCACTCCAAGTTGGCAGTGACATCCACTGCATCTCTGTGAGCAACTACATTTTCGAGGTCCTTGGTTACTGTTGTCCAATGCAGCTATGCTTGTGTAAACTATGCGGGCATCATGTGCAGTGCAGCTTTTCAAAGAAGGCAGCAGTTGAGCTCGTCCAGTCCCCTGTCCTGTGGGCTTGGCCCGGTCTCTACGTACAATCTCCTGATGCTCAAGGATATGCTGCCTTCCTTGTCGTCACACCAGCTCCCTCGAGTCTTTCTGCTATGTTGAGCAGTTTTGCGCTTGTGTATGATCCACTAAGTAAATAAGGGTCCATGCGCTTTTATTACATGCGATGGTCATGTGCTCTGTATAATCCATGCTCGTTTTATTGATCGTGCAGAGGGAACGGGAAGAGAGCACGAAGTGCATGGAACAGGAAAGACGATTTAAAGAGCTGGAACATCAAAATCAAACGCTTGCCAATAAACTTCGAAGAGCCAGGGAGAAATGAGGTATGCTCTCGTCTGCTCTGTTGCAGCCTTGTGCTTTACCCTAACTGTGTGCCTTCTTAAAAAACGGTTTGCATGTTGTGGAGAATCGAAGAAATTACTACGACAGCATCATCCCAGCAGTCCAATGCGGCTGTGTGTACAGCGACCAAGGTATCCGTGTTTACGGTCCTTTAGATTATCCAGGACATCAAGCACTTCTATCAAAAGAATGCGTGCAGACAACGAGATCCCAGATTAGTGTGTGTAACATCTCGTGGATTAACGGTCCAGGGCTCTACCAATTGAGCTAAGCTAACACACCTCCCCAGAGAATTCAGAATTAATTACCATCGTGTTCAACGTAAGCCGCTTGCATCTGAATGACGCGCATGAATGTGTGCGTAGGGGAGAGAGTGGTCGTGGCCCGTCCCTTCACATGACACACGCTTGGAAGCCTTTGGGTGAGGTGTGTTAGCTTAACTCATTTGGTAGAGTCCTGGACCGGTGACGTATAAGATGTTGGTTCGAGTCATACAACTGGCTCACCGTTTCAGTTAGTGTGTGTAAACACTTTTTTTTTTATCTTGAGGCTACTCCTCAGGGGCAGTCAGGTTTCTTCCTCCCGGAATAATATTTGGAAAGCATATCCCATATGCCAATTCCATGCGCAACTGTTTGCAGAACATGAAAGAACTGATGTTCTGAGGCAGGAACAACATAGAAGGGACAAATAACTACAACGCCTCAATTTGCCTAAGAAATTGACGATGAAGGTGAAGGCTCATGTTTCATGGTTTCATTGTTTGCAGAAGTTATATCGACACAAGTATAGGGCACTTTAAGTCCATGACGAGCCAATGTTAAGCCACTATAGCTATTTTGCTAAGCCAGTTAGTTACAAGAGGTAATGTACGTGCAGTTTCTCTGTATACATACCCCGAGAGCTTAGAGAGGCTACTACATGTTTTATAATTTAGCTTGTTTTTAACAAGGTGTCATTTCTGTCACGTGATCCATTTTACAGGTGGATATCGGCCCAGCGGTTTGCGTGGACGCTGGCGTCCTACATCGAATAGACGGGGCAGCAAAAGGTGACGACACAAAGTATGTTACTGACCTACACTACTGGTAGACTAGCCCACTTCCACCTCACACTAGACTTTGTCGTTCATAAAACCGATACGAGTGCTGCCATCTGCTTACATATTAAGTTGATCTTGCAGGGTGGCACTCTTGCTTATGAGAGTATTATATCTGCCCGAAGTAATGATAAGCCGCACTCTATATGGCCGACCCTGCGAAGCAGATAAGAGTGTGCCTTCTTCAGAAATGGTTGACATGGCGGGGGAGAATTGAAGAAATTGTGATGACAGCATCGGGGGGGGGGGGGGGGCAGAAGTCTAATGCGGCGCTAAAACCTTGCGTTGAGGAGTCAGGGCGAGAAACGATCCTTGGTACGTGTCAGCTGGTGTGTCCTATATGCTAACCTTTGTTATGGAGTTTCGTAAGCTGTGTGCAACGAATTGTTCAATATCGTGTGTCCTTCGCAGTGTTGTGAGTCTTGTGCCCTTGCACCTCTGAACTGACTGTTATGACGTAGGGGTAGTCCATAATTTCAGTGGTATTCTTGGCAAGGTCCAGGCATGGTATGTTCTTATCATGTCAATCTCCCTGCATCAGAAGGATGCATGGTGACAGTATGAAGTGGATTCTTAGTTTGAACTTTTGGGCCTCATCACAGTTCTCAATGCTACCACTTCATGTTTTATTTTGTTTCAGATGCTATACTGCTGTCAAGCACGGAAATGCATTTGATAGGACTGTCTCCCGTATGAGACATAACCTGCCCTCAGAAGCTTCTATTATAATTGTGTGATGGCCCTGCGGTGCTACAACTGAACCTGTTGGCGAACAGCAGATCGCAGGCGTTATAACAGCAGATCATAAGCTATGAGGAATCAGGGACATGACACTGCACATTTTGGAATAACCTGGAAACTGCCACTGATAAAATAATAATTCTGATGTCATTTACAGCGTACACCTGCAAGCAGACGAATACCGGTCTGCGAGACATCAACGATAGACTGGCGTATGTGCTGTCAAATCTGAAGTGATATTCTATAATTGTACTGATTCTAATCTGGTTGGACACAATTTTCGCGACGTTTTCACAGGAGGCCTGCCTGCCACCCGAAAGAATAAAGGGCTCCATGTCGAAATAACAATTGAAAGAAAAGCCATTGAATGTCAACAGAAAGGCATGTAGAGGCCTATTAAGTTTAATAAGAATCCTAAAGAAAATCTATAGAGATGTGTCTTTAGAAATCATTTTGGATAATGTAAAAATAGTGTCCGTCCCAAATTGCAATACATAATCTATAGCAAGTGAAAAGGATTGTCCATACATTTTTAGTGACTCTCTGGACTTTTTCCTTTTGAATCCCTATTGTGTAGACAAATATTTTTTTTTATAAGGGATACTGTCACACATTCCATTGTGTTCTAGTTCACAGAAGTAGACGCCAGCAATCAGCCGGCTTCAAAGGATGTTCGAGTACCCTGGGTAGCAAGGGATGACTGTCAGCATGCTCATCACCGATGGGCACAATGGGGTGAGGTCCATCATGAAAAACACTCATTGATCTGTAAATCTTCGCGTGGTCGTGCTACTCGTTGCAAGAGGTAGTAAGCCACATTTCCTTTGTACTGCACACCCTCATAACAGACATGTGCTTGTCCAGCTCGTGCAGGTTGTCTGACAACATATTTCCTATTAAAGGGGCATATTTGCGGGACAAGCTTTGCTGTTAACATTATTGAGCACATTTTTCGCTTCAATGTGTAGATGCTCTTTGCGCATTTCGGTGCAACCTTAACCGGCATAATTATTATATCTGCTTCTCCTTGCTGGTGCCCCAGGGTAAGGATACGCGCTGCAGCACTAGTGAAGCAAGATACGGTGCTACAAAAATGGTGCCACAACATTGCAAACCACCTTTACTGGTACGCATGGACAAGCAATGATAATGGGAACTTTGTCCTGGTTTAGTGGCTATTCATTAGGCTTCTTCGTTTTCGGGATAAACCCGATTTGACACGAACGGTCCTCCCGAACAAGTTTTCAAGAAGTCGGGTGAAACCCGATGCCTACCCGAAACACTTGCGGTCCTTTAACTTGTCGTTCTAGGTAAACTGTCGGAGAAGTGAACCATAATATCAGCAGAGAGAGCCATATGTGACAACCTATTCGTCCGCCTCTTATAATCTCATCCTGCTGGAGTCAAAGACGAGCTTTTCTGGAGCTCGCGCAAGTGTTTGAATACCGCGGTCATTCACCGCCTCAGTTGCGAGTGGAAATATAAAGATTCTTGCTTCTCGTGCCACACAGCGGCGTCACAGCTGTGTGTCTCGTGTCACAGCAGTGGCGTGTTTCATATGCCTTCGCTTCACCCGAAAATCCCCCGATGACATAACAAAAAGAGACATACCCGATCCCACCGGATTTGAAAAATAATAAAACCTGTAAATGAAGAACCCTACTAATGATATTATTATGGACATTTGGATCATGGTGTTGCTTCATATATTCAAGAGAATCAAGTTGTTCGTGTAAGATCTGTAGAGATCAAGACACTGTAGAGCAGCTTTGGCTCCAAGAAGGTGATTTACAATATTTCAAGCTAGTAGGGATTACTAAGTAATTGTCCTGCATTCCTCACTTACAGGGACTGAAACATTCAATCTATCGTAGGTGATGGTGGATATACCTCCCCTTCTGGAGCATATCCTGTCATTGTGTACACAACAATAATGCGTTCCGGAAAACTACTGAAATATGAAGTTGCAATGTTCTTTACGGTGCTTGACGGTTCTGTGTGTTTGAGACATTATAATAATGGGAATTTCTATGTTAGGCTATGTCCAGGAGCCTGCGGGAAGTGTCCTCAATATCTGTGTGTTGTGGCTGTTCATTGCGACCCTGATCAGAAGCAAGAGGCTAAACAAGCGCAGCATAAGAGATAGACTGAAGATGGGAAGAAATCCAGCGAACCGGTAGATATGTACGAAGGGAGTTGCCTCAGGACAGAAGCCTCTCATATTTCGAAATATGTTCGAAATATCGGCGGCTTCTGTCCTGAGGCAACTCCCTTCCTAAGAGATAAAGTGAGTGAGTCACTAAAAGACTGACAACTCTGCAAAGCATTAACTGCAACTGGGCAATATAAGGGTTTCAGTGAACCTGTAGAAGCAGTCTCATGCCTAGAATTTGTGGTTTTTGGCACCTCATTCGCCGTTAATGGGTGGCTTCTGTAGAAACATAGGGATTAGGAAACAAACACGATGTTTTCTGGGCACATGGTAAACGGTATCCCAGGTTCTTTAGTCATATGGACTATATGAAATGTCATGGAAATAATAAAAGGGTTGGGACGCTTTCATAGATGTGGTGTGTTACGTAATGGTTGCATGTCTTCCACACGATAATACTCATAAAAATGTACTTTTTTTTCACATGTCATACTTAGAAATATAAAAACCCTCGAAGAGATGCACGACTAAAGCACAGACGCCACAGACATCATCGCTACAACCAATTCGATTGGTTGCCGTCAGGGCTTTGACATTCGATATTCAAAGTGCTCATTTTATACATTTCTATTCCCATCTTGGTCTTAATCCATACGTTGGTACAAATTGTACAGGCAGTTTACTGAGCAGTCTTCCGCATTCTGAGGATAGTACGCATGTAGCCATTTTATTTTAGTTTGGGATCAAGCTGTGACTTTAGTGATATTCTTTTCACATTGGATTTCATAGTGTTGTCAGAGCCACACACAAGTTAACATGATAAGTACATTGCACGGCATTTGGTGCCAAATGTCTACACCACTAAGTTCAATTCTTGCTTACGCTGGTAACATTTCCCAAGGGCCAGTGTTGCGATATATTTTTGTCTTTTTTCCGCTCCTTTTTTCCCCTTTCCGTGCAGTTAAGCGCTTATTTTTACGTTGAAAAGATGCTGACGCTATAGGAGTCCAGCAGAACCTCGGACAAGAAGCGTAAATCCACCTGACATCGCAAATTCCCATATCTCATATTGAGAGGAATTTCCAAACCGCCCACTGGTTGACCACATGAATTCAGGCTTGTGCACGTGACATCGCCCGCAGCCTCTGAGCAAGTTGGAGCCACGTGACATGGGAGAACATGGGGATGTGTCACAGGCGTCTCAGCGCTAGTCGAATAAGGCAACATCGTGTGTTTTTTTGCAATTTCCTCTGATATTTACACATACACCGCAAGGACTAGCGGCAGGCTTTGCTACTGTGACTCCCGTTCGGCAATATCTTTTCCAAAGTCACGTGACCAAACGTAGCACCGCAGTACAAGACTCAGTGACGAACTGCTGAATCTTCTCCGCTAGGAGACATCATCGCAAACTCTGAATGTCCTTCATCTATTGCTCTTATCTATACGTCTTATTTTGTGATATCATCTGGTGTGCCATCACTGTGCACGACGTCAAGAAAAATGGCGAATATTATTCTTGGAATTGTTTTGCTGTAATGAAATTTGTTTCTTTGGCAGCAAACCTTATAGTATAACATTACAAAATGCACTGCACACCAGTGATAAGAATTACCAGCTAGATACCAATTGGTACTAAGATGTATACTGGTTGAAGTAAGATGAACGTGTTTAATGTCAGTGAATGTTTAGAAATACGTCGAAGTGTGAGCATTTCGTACGCGTTGTAATATAGAAAACGAGGTTTCTCTCTCCTTGGTAGTCACTTAGTTCATATGGAAAGTTGTGGCGTATGGCATTTCTTTCATGCGTTTTTTTTTTTTTTTTTTGCGGTCAAGAGCACTGGGTATTGAGGGAAAGTGACGCTACAGTGACATGAACAGGAGCGGTCAAAACCCGTTTCCTGTCGGGCTAATCCTCTTCAAGAAGAAGGAGCACTGACTGTAACAGGAATCGACACAAATGCCCCGCGCAGTCTGCTTGCCGTCGTGCCTCTGATAGTAGTAGTACCTCTGAGTGTTGTCTGCCGGTCCTAATGGAATATTCCAGTAAGACCTACGGGTAGTTCGTCCTCTTGGAGACGCAGGAAAATCAATTACCACGTCAGAGGCAAGCAATAAAAGGAGAGAACACGTAGAAACGGAGACATGGCAAAAAAGCCACTCGCTTATATGGAAGCACATGGCAACTACTCGAATGATTTTTCGCGGGATTTTCTCTCTGTCTCCTTGAGTTCTATTATAATTGTGTACATTGTTTGAATGAACGAAGTAACAAAAATATTGATTGATTCATTAACTGAGTGGTGAAGGTGGTGTGTGACATTACTCAGAGCAGAACAGAAGAAAAAACTGAATTAACCACTTCTTTATTTCAGTGTACTGGCGTCAGTACATATAAACATATAGCCAAAGATGCCGTACTCAGGCGAAGTGTTGGAGAAAGAAGGGTTAAGTCGTACGTCAGCTCGGTGGTCAGCAAGGAGATGGGTACATGGACGTGTTTTTGGGGATACGAACAAAAATCACTGGCCGTCGATGTCTGTCATGCCAACAAGCCTCAGATGGGCCCTGACGAATACCTACCATAGACGTCCTGGACTAGGTAGAAGCACCTGACCAACGGTTTGATCGCGTTATCCACGACGATGCTCAGGCTTGGATGCACCGACTTCCACGCTATTGCGTACTGTTTCTAATGATTACGCGTGTGGGCATAGCTGTTGACGCTGGTCTTACCAAAACCTAAACGTATTGGGTATTGTGAGCTTTCGGATTCCTCTTGGCTTTCCCAGTAACTCATTGTTAATATCCTCCTAACTTATTTGCACGTTGACGACTCTTCATGCGTGCGCTTGCCCTGCATTGGATGCCATCGTTAACTGTTGTGGGCATCTTACAATAGAAGTCGAGAATTTTCTTGGGATGGCGGCGACAACCCTGGAGAGTTCTGTACTTTTCGATTGGCGTCAGTGCCCACAGTTTTCCTTCTGCTGCCTGTAGCGTTATCTGATGAGGACCTGCTTTCCCTGCTTTGAGATGTTGCTGGAGGATCGTTGAAACTTATGCCATTTGATGAAGACCTCATTTGATGTGTCCACCGGAACATTTTGTTTTGCGACTTCAACCAAGTACGTTCGACGCTGACAGTTGTCTTGACGGTTACATAAGTGCCCAAGAACACCAACTGCGGAGTTTTGAACATATCATATGATAGTTCCTGGTTTCGACTTTTTCAAGTTCCACATGTCAAATACTGCCAAAGAAGATTGCATTTCTCTGATCGCATTCTCGTGCATCGTGAATCAGGAATCGAGACGTCGCGGACTGCCCAGACCACTTGACGTTTGTCATTGCCTTTGTCAGGAGGTTCTGTTCTTTCTGTCGGCGTCTTTCAGGGGTTCCTCTTTGTGGCGTTTGAAGACTTCCAAAAAGCAGCTAAAACGGTGACTCAAATGTTGTGTCGGATGAGGCAAACAATTTTTCCTCGACTATCATCATTGAATTCTGTCGATGACTCTGGCCTCTGGTGGGTTCTGAGAAGCGCCAGTTCTAATTGGACCCATGGTATGCTATTCTGGTTGCAGAAGAGGCAGTTCGAGCAAAGATTCTACAAGTTCGATCAGGTCCGTTGGATATAGTGGACCGCTCTGAACGTTAGAAAAATTTCTTGTGAAGACCTGCTTCGGGTGTCATCAGCCCAAGGCTTTTTTTTTCATATGTCCACCTACGTCACTCCCTTGTTCTTTTCTGCCAACAAATGTTGCGGCGTTTCTGTGGTGAAGACGCGCCTTTTGTACCTTCTGTATAAACTGGTATGCGACGATTATTGGATTTGCCATCTCGAGAAACAGCATTGGGCCCATAGACTGCCCCGCTGCATTGTGGTTGAAGAGGGGACAATCCGGGGCCACTATACCTGTCGTCGTTGACGCAACTGGTGACCACCAATTTGGGACGTGATCACCAGTTCCTCGACCAAAAGAACGTGATATGCAATGCCGTTGTGTGCTGTTCAATTTCAATTGACGTCCGTCTTGTTCGTAGCGCACGTCTCAAAATAGCGTACTGCAAGTTGTGTATGATGACGACGCAAGTATTACACAGTAGAGCCATGGGCTCCTCGATGTACGGTGTGGCACTCAGAGCTTCGTTGGCCGGATTCACCGCAAAGGTGAATCCGTTACCAGCCCCCACCGCGTGGAGGTGAAGTTGAGTGCCACATGTGGGAGCCATGAATCCGTGGTCGAGGTTTCCGGGGACAGGCGGTCGAGATCGGTAAAGGCATTCAAGGAGGTCACGGATACGGGGACAGGCGCGGTCGAGGTCGGTAAAGGCAGTCACGGGGCATCAAATAGTAGGGGGACATGCAGGGGTCGATGACGGGAACAGTCGAGGTGATGGTAAATCTACGCCTTAGTGGTCTTAGGCTTCTTTTTCCGACAGTCGATGTATACAACAGTGTCTGGAAGGGCGTAGCGACGGCCAACGAATGCGGTGACGAGGGCATCGATCCTAGGGTCGTCGCAGTGCCGGAGGATACGGTAAACCGTGTACGCGGGAGTCGTGAAGTCGTGAATCAAGCGCAAAAGGATCTTCATGGCTTGATCCCGAAATTCTTCGGGATGGGGTGTCAGCATAATGGCTTTTGTGAGCCGGGATATATCGCGGCCTTTGAGCCGCCTGTAAACTGAATAGTCATGGACCATGGAGTCGATCAGTCCAAGGCATCCACGGTAAGTGTCGTGGTCCTGGGATTTAAGCTGCTGGCAAAGTAGGACGACAAGGCCGCTGAGATATCCTTCAACGCGACGGTGTCTCCTCATCAGATCACCGATCTTGTCAAAAATGCCAGGGGTGCCAGTTTCTATATCGCTGCCGAGATCTTCCACGGGCGTCGGGTCTTGCGTCGGGGTCATGCACGCACAGCGGAGAAAGCCAAACACTCGTAGAAAGCACGCCATCGTCTTGAGAGCAACACTACGGGTATGAGTTAGGAAGAACGATGATAACTTTAGACCATTTAGGGGTGGTCGTTGTCATCGTTCATTTTTGAAGGTTAGTGTCAATGATAACCGTCGCGCGACGCTCGTCATACTGCTAGAATATTTGCTAACCTGCTTGATACGTGTGATACAACGTTTACTCGCTTGCCGGACGTTGTTAAAGGGACTATGAAATTTCCCGAACCCCCATACTTTTTTTCGATGGAAACTGTCCTTCCCGCAGAGAAACTAATATGCCACAAATTTTTCCGGACGAAATCGCTCCACTCTGCGAGGAGCGCGCGCTGGAAATGTCTCTTCCGCGTTCCTCCTCTCCCGCGCATATTTCCCTGCCGATGGTGTAACTGTACGGACCGCTCTTCGGTTCCCCGTTACGTCACCGGTGTTGCACAATGGCAAGTAATGCCGCGAGCTCGCGCTGTGGCTGCCGCCACTGCCGAATTCTGCCGATCGCGCGAAAGCTGCTGTCATGGAGATTTCCACTCCCGATGAACGCATACGCGGGATCCTACGGCGCATGCTCCTGGCGGGATTCCTCGGCTCGGCAACATGTCACGATGACGTGTTGCTGAGCCGGCCGTGGTCGCGTCAAGTTACCCGTTGTGTCTCCGCTCGGCAGCTCGTCACGGCGCGGCGCCAGCTGTCCTCCCTTCGCCGCTCCGTTTAAATTTGCTCCCGAGAAATCCGCTCGCGCGACGAAAGTAAAATTTCGGTTCTAGACTCAGAAAAATGTCTTCTTTCGAACGAAACGAAGAAAAAAATCGTTTCATAGTCCCTTTAAGGGTGGAGACCGCCGTACAAGCACCTTGCCATCTTTTGCAGTATAGCGATACGGGCAATATATTTTCACTGGCGGTCAAAATCGAACTGAACAGTTGCGATATACGGCCCCCAAACTCAAACTCCAGAAACCAACGTTTAACCATAGACTATGATGAGGGCGGCCGTTTTCAGAAAAGAAGCGCCCACCTGTGCCCAACACATACGCGTTACTTCGTTACGCTGATAGGTCGATTTCTGAGATTAGTTGCACTTGCGCTGCGCTGGTTTCAAGGCGAAGGAGGTACCAACGCCTTCCAATGCTTCCAGCAATTCATGACGGCCTCGTGGTATTATGTGAAAACTACTTTCTAGACTGCACACAGCGCAGAGTTTTGTCGTAATTGGCGAATGTTCTGTGATGGTGCCGTGCGACTAGTTGATACCCACATTCCAAAAATAAAAATAAAACAATTCCACAGCAACCCGTTGTTCTCAAAGCATCTCCAAATTTTTCTCAATAGGAACGTGCAAAACAAAACTTTTTTTATAGCCGTGACCTTCGCAACTTGATGCAAAACAACCCGAAGAAAATTTAGAACATTCTCTCACCCCCGAAATGTTATCACGTCACTTTAACGAATTCTTCCAGGACAGTTCTACCGAATAATCTCGTCCTGACGCTCTGCGTCCAGGTTTGCTGCTGTTTTCTTCTCGTCTAGTTTCAATATTAATGGCTCAAGCATTCATCACTCCTGATCACTGCATTTGCGCATCACTGTGTCATGGTGATGCATGACGCATGACTGGGGCGCGCCCTACGTCACCCTGGCTGGGACGCATGACTGGGACGCATCGTGACGCATCACTGCGTGATGTTGTCATGATCACTGCATCGATGTCCCACATAGATATATCCACAATATGTTACTATGTCCAATAAAACACTAGACTAATATCAGAGATCTCAGTAACATCTGGCATACCGCAGGGCTCTGTTCTCGGACTTCTGCCGTTCCTGATCTCTCTGGTACTCGACAAGACTCTGGGGCTCTGGTATCTTTTTGCAGGAGCGATAGTGGGCTCTTTCACCCTCTCACAGTGTGGGCGAACGTGAAACGAGTCTCCGAAAATGCGCAATGAAGAAAATAAAAATAAAATTATATTCCGTGAGGATCACTTTTTTTCCGACGATATATCTAACATATTTTTCTCAAAACTGTTCCGGTATCATGTGACCGAACGAGCTAGATGTTCGCATTGGGACAACTTCACAACTTCGAGTTGGGAGTTTGCTAACAACGTCGTAAGTAGTGCCGTTCAGCATATGCTATATTACAATTGAATTCATCTCGAAAAAAGTTATGCATATATTAAAAAAATTGTTCGCGCAGGGACACCCTGTATACGAGGTGTTGCACGAGAGAGACGCCCTTGCTATTTCCATGCGTTTAGCTCATGTGTAGCACGAAAAAGCTACCCTTGTTTCCGATAACTGGAAAGTCTGGGGCTGCATCCTATTCCAGTCGCACTTTTAAGTTTATTCTACTATTCCCCAATTATATGACGCCGGCTATCTCTGCGTGCGCGCTTTCAGATTTCGCACTTCCGGCACTATCGCCACGGCGCGAAGACACACGAGGAGAGATAAAAGAGGATCGGGCGCAGCCACGTATCGGAAGGTTATCTCTTCCCAGCAATCAGTTACCGATAATCACTGACATTGGATGTTTTGTGCTGTTCTTTGTGATGTCCTTTCTTCCTCCCCATACTTGATGTTGAAGGATGTTGAAGAAGATAACCAGTTCTAGAGCTTCAGCTTGTTGAGATGCTGGACAGGACTTCGGATAACCGTTCCGTCTGGTAGCCTGGCGCTGCATGCTCGCACGAGGCCGTTCCGACCAGGCAAAAGTGCCACAACACGAACAAGTGGCCAGGTGACTCTCGAAGCACTGGGCCTAGGAGGTGAGGAGAGGAGTACTAGGTCGCTAGCTGAAGGTGCATTCGATACCGTACACGCAGGCGAGGAGCTGAGGGAAGCTCAGCGATGTACTCCGTTTTTCACCTGGTCCATAGCTGCTGCAGAATGCTGAGACCTGAATGCTCGTGATTAGCAACCACGTAAATCTATGTTTACCGGGCAGAATAACTGGGCACTTCACTTCGCGATGCAATGCGCTGAACTGAAGACGAGTCTGTAGTCGCAGTGTGCCGTCCTCTCCTTGCAGCGTTGTTAGGTTCGTTAGCTCTGTGTGTTCCGTGTTAGAGTCAAATGTCTCTTGCTGCACGACTTTAACCCAATACAATTCTGCTTCCAGAAGTTCCTTGGCGGAAAGGTGTTGACGTACTCGAGAAGCTCGTTGTCAAGCATTGTGGGCAAACCGGAGGATCCAGGCAATAATCGCTAACACATGGGAAATGGAGACAGAGACATGTTCAGAACAGGACAGAGAGATCCTATTTAGGCTACCAACGACATTCCCGTGAAGAAGAAACTAGTTGTTTTCATGGTTGGTTACCGAAAACGGAAACGGGAAACGGTAATTACCGAAATTCAAATGGAAACTAAAATGGAAATGGAAACAAAATTGTTTTAGTTTCCACTCACAGAAACCGAAGCGGAAACGAAATTCAAATGTGCTAACGTTAACGGAAACCAAATTCGCAGGACGTTTCCCTCAGTGTTTGCGCGTTAATATGAAAATTATATATATCTGCACTATTTTTCCAGTCATCATTCATTCATTCATTCATTCGTTGATTTTCGGGACTTTCTTTCGTGTTAAGCCTACTGCGCAGCAAGATGGAAGCGAAAGTTTTGGATGACGCGTTATTTTTGCGCACGAGCTGAGACTTTTGAAACTTCAAGGCATGTATTTCTGCAACCTAGAGAGGCATCTATTTGAAGTGTATAAGATTTGTGACGAACATTGTATTAAAGTCTTTATGTTTGTGTTTGATGTGGCTGTCCTTTTGCATCCATTATGCAACTAGAATATCTGACATGAAAAAGGCAAAACCAAAGAGTGCGAGTTCCGGATGAGGAATAGAAACCAGTACCGAAATTACATCGGAAAAGGAAACAGAAATGAAAAGCCGAGTTTTTCAGGTACCGGAAACGGAACCGGAAACAATAATATTTTCGGTAACGAACCCTGGTTGTTTCGCCTTGACTTATCCACGGTGTGGATGAAATATGGGCTCTCAAAGGAGAACCCATCGACATTTACTTAAATGTAGGCTGAGTGTTCGTTACTACCTCTTTGCCGTAGAGTACAATATTATTCACCACTTTGGTAAGCCTGTGCATTTTATATTCACATAGAATATCCTTCTTAGTTCTCTACACATATCACTGCGTTTCGACTTGGGTGAGAGGTTGACAAGCTGTCGTGACATGAGATACTCTTCACAGATTTGTTTACTTACATAACGTGTAGCCTGGAAGAACTTAAGGGGTTTTCCATGTGTACTTTCAAAGGGAAATGCGGAGTAGTTCCACAAGGCACCCCAGTTTCTCACACTGTATACCATGTGTGGCAATATATGAGCATTGAATGTCATCTTGTGTTTTCCATACAGCTCCTGATACTCTTTGAGGAAATTAAATAACTTCCTCTCGACAACACAAATGTTATGAAAGGGCACAGATTCACCAATGACTGCATGCATTATTTGAGCAAACTTTAGCCAATTCTTATGATATTTCTTTGCAAGAACGCCTCCTAAGATAACTGGTGAGAAGAAAACCGAGAGGTTCCTCCATTCAGACGCTTTCCAGTACTTCCACTGCTGAATGGGTCGTGAGAGCCTGGGGATTTCCCAGATAGGCTTTAGACTTTGGAGTCTCAAATCTTTTGACCAACGTTGTATTTGTGTGGTCATTTATGGTTAAACTACATGCATGCTGTCGCCCGAGTAAAGTACACAGCACGCATGCAGTCAACCACGTACCCTTTTGTCAGGCTGAAACAAGACAAAAAGAAAAGTACTCTTGTGCCTTTGACTTCCCCACTGCTGCTGCCATTCTCTTCGGCCTTCTGCGCATTTCTTTTGAAACTTTCATCAGATCGTTTTGTAGGTTGCTTCTGCGATACTGTGCAATGCCCACGACCCACATCCACACCCTGGCTCTCATGATTGCACCAAGGACAGCCTAGACTGTCATCAAACATCACCATATTGAGGACTCGGCACCAGGCGATACTATCTGCAGTGGAAGAACTTGGCAGAACATTCGAGTTATTTTCTTCTCCCCATTTTGACATCCAAGTGGATCCATTTGTTGTCCAGCTATTTACTTCATCAAGAAATGGTTTCAAGAAGGTCTTCGACCCAAAGGCCAGCCATGATCTGATTTTGCACCCTGTCCCGGTATGGCAACTCCTTTACTTGGAGCAAGAGCGACCAGATACTGTACAGTGAGGGTTCAAATAGGGACACCCTCTCAGTACTCCAAGTCAATGACATATCAATGCTGGCAAGTGGAGAGCTTACGCATGCAGGACTTCCTGTTATGTCACCAACGTTAAATAAGGACAGTGCCTGGTCCATTAGCAGGTGTTCATGCTTCTGTAGCAACTCACGGAACTCGGATTAAAGGTCCACTGATTGGAAATATTGTCCCATTTCAAACAGCTGTTCCTTGTTGTTGTTCTTGGCGCATTTCTGGCATGTCAAGGGGTCTTGAGCGATGGCGTTGTCACATGAGTCTTCGTGGAGGTACTCCAAGTACCTTGCGCAGTACAAGTGCGTTGTTAATAATTGTGCTACCGGTGTAAAGTGTTTCAAAAACTGACATTTTGAACGCTCTCCGCTTTTGTTATTCGAGCTCCAGCAGCAGTTTGGAGTCGTGGAACAGCAGGAAAGATCACCGCTAGCTTTTGTTGTGCTAGAATGCGAAACAGTGCACAGTTATATTCCAAGAACGAGGAGGCTTGAAAGCAGAAAATTATCAGGGTATTATCCTCAGCTCTATATTTCAAAAGCACTGTCTTTGGCATGTCCTCATTATGTATCTAGCGCTATTAATGAAGTCGGGGTGGTTCTGGCTCAGAAAGTTCAACGCTATGTGTGGTTGCACAAAATAACTTTTGTGTATATGTGTTTTGCTTTTCCTGTTACTCGAGATTTGCAAACGAATGAAGTTTTATAAAAGGTGGGCATACGTGCTCAGGGCCGGTACTTGTTTCCACACGTCGAGCTTGTGACCCAGTTTGTAGAAACGCTGGTGCCATCGCATATCCATGTTTCGACTTCCTGGACGTGAAATGTTGCTGCACAGCTGACTGTAGATGCGCTTCCATCATTGTTTGCAGTTGTAGAACGGGCGTGTAGATCATTTGGGGAATATTCTTGGAAACCTGCGTCTCCCTTCCTCCAGTTACATAACGTACTTCTTGACACTGGACAGACTGGGTTTAATTCCCGCTCACGGCACGCCCTTTTTGTCATGGTCTACGATCGGTGGGGATTTCATGCAGGCAGCAGCGACATACAGTCCATTGAATCCGATGAGTTGACAGAGAATATGACCCCTTTTCACATTTGCCAGCACGCGTGTCCGATCGTCACCATGATAACCACAACCATAATAGACGGGGACAAGGCGTTCATTCCTCACAAGGCACAACAATTTAGTACTGCCGGCTTGGTAGCGCCGAAATGCAAATATATAGGCTACTCGAGCAGTAGAACAGGGGCCTGACGAAGCGCTGTAAGCTAGTCCCTTCGGAATGGAATACATGGACAACAAAACGCTATACTGCTTCGTAATAATATCGGTTTCAAAGTAATAGGGACGTCCGAGAGTTGATGTGCTCTTTTTTCATGAGCGCTGTGTTCAACTCACGAGCATTTTTTTTTTCAGCGCAATTAGTTTTCGCTGTGCCCAAGTTATTCGTTTCTACTGCAACCCTGATGTTTCGCAACGTTTTGCAGAGACACACCGAACGACATCAACTAGGGCGGCAACACTGAGGCTAAGTCAATCCGCTGAGCCGGCCAAGTCAAGTTACTTCTTCATCGTCGATGGTCGAACGTGCAGTTGGCGCCATGTTCAGCTCGTACAGTATATGTGTCTTTGTGTTTCGTGCCTCTTATTTATCGCCATGCATAGTTTAGTTTTGTGGCCCCATGTCTAAACGTTGTACGTTTACACCATCGGACTTCTTGTGGACGTTGACGTGGGTTCGCGTGATCTGCACGAACCAGAAAGTGTAACCGACATCACCGGAAACAAATCCCTTGTGAACTGGAATCAAGAGGGAGACGCTTCTGAAGCCCACAATATTGCTTGAGGTGAGTCCTACAATGTTGTAATACAGTGAAATTGTTGGTGAATTGCAATTATCTGCGGTAACTCGTATGAGTGGATCTGGAGTACCGGTGATTTCAATGTTGAACGGTTTAAAAATGTATACGGTAAATGATTATTTGCTCACCAAGGCGTAGTGAAGTGGAACTCTCTATCAGTGTCTATTGTGACGTCGCTAACTAACAACTGACTGTTAGGAGATAACTATCTCACATAGATAACCTGGACTGGATGAACTAGCAGGATTGCGTAACATGTGTAAACGTGCTCCTTTCCCTGTAGTCATTTACATATTTGCTGTGTGTGTATGCGTTATGTGCTTTTTTGTAGAAAGGCTAAAAACGCCAGCGTCACTGTGCGTTATAGCCATTTATAGATTTGTTCTATGCGTACGTGTTGTATATGCTATACAAAATTGTATGTCGAGTATTGTGGAAAGACTAAAAATGTTAAAATCGCTAAAAACAGTGCTAAAAACACAGAGAACTTAACTCTTATGTTCTTTGTGTTGTTAGCACTGGTTTTATCTATTTTATCATGTGCGACCAACAGGCCCAAATTGGTATTTTATCCAACTAAAAAATGTACTATTATTTATTGCCAGAGGCTGCAGTGCAAAACGTCTAAGATGCATACGTTTGTAGGATTGTACTAGCTTAAGCTACGATCGGTATGGTATGTTACAGTACTTAACCTGTATGTGCTGACAAACAAAATAAATTTAAAAACAAATAACCTGGGCACCGTAACTGCAGGAAGAATAATTGTTGCTGCACATGTGGACCTCACACGTGGTTCCACGGTTACAGCCGACGGTGTTGTGAAATGCCACTTGTTCTATAACGAAAGTATAGTGTTTGGATACCATGTTGACGGTGCTATTCTCTGCGTTGAGGAACAGTGCATCGGTCACATACAGGGAGGAACGTACCTTAGCAAGCAGCATGCACCGCACGCAATATCACACGCTTAACAAGAAAGCGAACGTCCTGTGATGTTCTCTCTTTCACCGTGTGCAAACACAGGTTCAGGAAGACCTTGTGTCCCTCAGCCCAATAATTACGTTTAACCAAAATGCTTAGAAATACTATTCACCTGTTGGAGCACCCGAGCAGCTTGAGAAGGAAAGGACGAAGGTGCTGAAAGTACTCCAAGTTGTCAGTGACATCCACTGGTGAGCAACTACATTTTCGAGGTCCTTGGCTACTGTTGTCCAATGCAGCTATGCTTGCGTAAACTATGCGGGCATCATGTGCAGTTCAGCTTTTCAAAGAAGACAGTAGTTGAGCTCGTCCAGTCCGCTGCCCTGTGGTCATGGCCCGGTATCTATGTACATTCTTCTTATGCTTGTAGAGGAGGTGGTCTTCCTTTACACGAGTCCTGACCGGCGATGATAGAATGTCCCAGCGGGCAGATGGTCATGTCCTCACGCTAGGACGGTGCCGGTAGAACTTGCTGGCAGGCGCAGTGGCGCGCGCCAGCACAGGCACGTCTTCATCGCCCTCCACGGGCCGGCACATGCTCAAGGGTACGCTGCCTTCTTTGTCGTCAGACCAGCTCCCTTGCGTCTTATTGCTATGTCCAGTAGTTTTGCGGTTGTGTGTGATCCACTAAGTCACCAAGGGTCCATGTGCTTTTATGACATGCGAAGGTCATGTGCTCTGTATAATCCATGCTCGTTTTATTGGTTGTGCAGAGGGAACGGGAAGAGAGCACGAATTGCATGGAACACAAAAGACGATTTAAAGAGCTGGAACATCAAAATCAAACGCTTGCCAAGAAACTTCGAAGAGCCAGGGAGAAATGAGGTATGCTCTCGTCAGCTCTGTTGCAGCCTTGTGCTTTACCCTAACTGTGTGCCTTCTTCACAAATGGTTGGCATGTTGTGGATAATTTAAGAAATTACGACGACAGCATCATCCCAGCAGTCCAATGCGGCTGTGTGTACGGCAACCAAGGTATCTATGTTTACGGCCCTTTAGATTATCCAGGACATCAAGCACTTATATCAAAAGAATGCGAGCCGACAACGAGATCCCACCTTAGTGTGTCATTAGTGTGTGTAACATCTTGAAGGATTACCGGCCCAGGGCTCTACCAAATGAGTAAGGCTAACACACCTCCCCAGAGAATTCAGAATAAATTACCATCGTGTTCAACGTAAGCCGCTTGCATCTGAATGACCCGCATGAATGTGTGCGTGGGTGAGAGAGTGCTTGTGGCCCGTCCCTTCAGATGACACACACTTGGAAGCCTCTGGGTGAGGTGCGTTAGCTTAGCTCATTTGGTAGAGCCCTCGACCGGTGATGCACAAGATGTTGGTTCGAGTCCTACAACTGGCTCACCTTTTCAGTTAGTGTGTGTAAACACTTTTTCCTCTATATTGAGGCTACTTCTCAATGGCAGTCAGGTTTCTTCCTCCCGGATTAATATTTCGAAAGCATATGTCCCATAGCCAATTCACACAACTGTTTTGCAGAGGTCATATTGACACAAGACTACTTTATGTCCATGACGAGCGAATGTTAAGACATTATAGTTATTTTCCTAAGCCTGTTTGTTACAAGAGATAATGTGCATTCAGTCGCTCTGTATAGATACCATGACAACTTAAAGATGCTGCCACATGTTTTATAGGTTAGCATGTTGTCAATAAGGCGTCATTTCTGTTACGTCATCCATTTTCGAAGTGGACATGGGCCTATGAGTTTGCATGGACTCTTGCGTGCTACATCGAATAGACAGGGCAGCAAAAAGCCACGGCGCAAGCTATGTTTCTGACCTACACTCTTAAATTTAAAACACCCTTTAGGGTGTAATCCGGGTGTGATTGGAGTGTAAATCAAATTTTACTCCCTAATTACACCAGCTCGAAGGAACTTCCTGGGATGAGGGGTGTTAAATGGGTGTAATAATATCTTAACACCTTATTTACAACGTCCATTGAGCTTGGGTGTAAAAGAGGCGTAATATGGTGTAGCGGGCATAGAGCTTTGTACATGAACTGTATTTCTTTTGAATGCACAATAATATGATTCATGCTACTTACAGATGCATACAATAGGGCACCTCGCTAGAAATTTTGCGTCTACACTCTAAATCCTTTGACAAACACGTGTCGGCTAAAAAGTTCCCTCAGAAAGTACAGCCGGTACACAGCTGTAACTGTCTGGAAACAGCTGCAACAGTTATCACATAGCAAGCAACAGCGATCCCATCGCCAAATTTCAGCAGGTACAAAGGTGTCAAGTCCGTATGAAACGGCTTTGTGCCCGCTGAATAATATGTGGGCCTCCTGAGCCGTGTACTGGTAAGCTTGTTGAATAATTCGTGTAGCGGCTGAATATCCGTGCCTTTGTTGGAGCGTACTACGTTGCTCCGCGCTCCGCCGGTGAGGAGTGACGTGGCACAGCGTATTCTTCCGCGGTGCATTCGTCGCTGCTTTCTTGCCCGTTGTATGCGCCACAACCTCGCCTTTGAGAATGATGACAACCTTGCTTTTTAGGTACAGGTGTAATGTTTCCTTAAGGTAAGTCAACCTAGCTGTGAGGCACCGTACCACGCCTGCGTTTTATCTTGTGTTCAACTATCGAAGTACATTCTGTTGCAGACGGTGCACGCTTTGCAAATGGTGGCAGGAGACGATCAGCTACATCGGTGAAGCACGATGTACATTACAAGCGAGGCCAATAGTATTCTTTCGTTATATAGGCGACCTTGGGACTGCATCAACTGCAAGGACGTGAGTTACAAAATGTTGAACTATTTTAGCATTGACGTTGGAACAGTACCAGTGTGATATATTCACGTCGGTTTCTTTACAGGTTGAGTTCCAGTCTGAACGGTCACACATACGTGTGCAAAATTGCAACTGCTTCTCGAAGCGCGTCTGGCGCCACTAGCTTGGACAATTGTTCGTCGGCCATTTCGTTTGAGGAACTGTCGTGTTCGTCACTAAGGAAAATCTTGATTGAGCTTTGCAGTGGCAGCCTGTTCGAAGTTTTGAGGATTATGTGTTCGATGTTTGGCGGACTGCCTGGTGCATCGGAGGGGTTGTATATATATATATATATATATATATATATATGCATCGTGTGCTCCATATGTGTGTGTTGGGATTAGTGAACCGTCTACGCTTTCCATTCGGCAAACGATGATGTACTGGATGCAATTTAAATGTATGTGCACGTCAATAAAATTTGGTGTTTCAAGTTCGATGTCACTGGTGCATTTCCTTTCTTTTCCTTTCTTTTTTTTTTTTTTCTTTCTGCCAAGCCTGGAGGTTATTTTTTCTGTTAGGGAACTCTAGAGGGCATAATGTGTCTCGCGTATTAGTGAGTACAAGTAATCCTTCAATACGTCCGGTACACTGTGTAGCTCCTGGCGTCAGTAGGGATGTCGTACCAGTCGTTTCAGGGGGCACAGAACACCTGCAGCTTTCGTAGGCACCGCTGGTCTCTTGAAGTCATCTGGTACATTTTCTTTAAAAAAATGTGCCAGTTGATCAGACGCCACCTATCCGTGATTGGGGTTAGAGTGTACAATGTAGTGCTTGCGACATACTTGTCTGAAATTTGGGCGTGTTGCAGCCTCTATGAAGAGTCGTTGCAGGTAAAAAGCAACAGACAGGTCGAGAAAAACTGTACCTGTTTATTAAATTATATTTTAAATTAATTTAAATTAAATTAAATTAAATTATTATTTTATTAAAAACCCTACTGTACCTGTTTATTACTCACTACCTGCAGCAGACCGCAAAATACTGTGAGACCTTGAAACCCGAATGACAGACAAGTATGTCGCAAGCAGTACGTGTCCAGCTCAATACGACTTTTTTCAGAGCAATCAACAGAACTTGTGAAGCGAAAAAGCCGCTGCTCCTTGAGGGCACTTTAAGGTTTGGCACGCTTTGACATGCCGACGTTAGGAGTTTTAAAGCAGTGTTGTCCAGCAAGACTTTACATCATTCTTGTTGAATGTTTCTTTTAAGACGCCAGAACTAAGGGAGACCGAACTTTGTTAAGCAATGCGCCAAGCACGTGCTTTGTATCGTGGTCAGCAAGAGTTTCATGCCATATATAGTTTTTGTAGTAAGTACGGTTACAGTATTGATATCTGGTGTTTCTCTGGTTTGGCCTCATTAGCAATACAATGGGTTGTATGCTTTGGATAACTATAGTAGCGATTGGACTCCAAGCATTATAAAATAAAGAATCGGTATACTTAGCCTCCGTCTGGGCTTTTCTTTCCAGGTGCATTTCTCAAATGCTGCAGTGGTTGTGCATTTGGCGCTCGTGGAATTTTTTTTTTTTTTTTTGTGGCCACAGCAATTAGCAGCGAGGGACTCCCCTAAATAGTCAATGCGTAACAACCCCTCTTTTATTGGACTGCGTTCATGTACATGGATTCAGTTTCTGGCTGTTGGCATACATCTCATCTGTCAAGTAACACATGTGTCACTTGACAGATGAGCAACACCTTTTTGAAAGGTCATAATATTACCAGGGGGTGTCAAATTACACCCTAAAGGGAGTGAGTTATAGCACTTTTGGGCTACACCCTAGAGGGTGTTTTTGAAGCACCAAATTACCTCCTTTGTTGGAGGGTGTAACCTCTGGAAAAGGGTGTTATATTACACCCTAAATGGATTGAGTTATCGCACTTTTGGATTACATCCTTAATACACCCTAAAGGGTGTCAAAAAATTAAGATACACTACTCTTACAGTAGCTAACTTCCACCTCAGACTAAACTTTCTTGCTTCGGAAGCAACGTTTGCAACAGTGCTGCCATTTGCTTACATATTTTGTTGATCCTGCAGGTGTTCACGCTCTCTTATGAGAGCATTATATCTGCATGTACGTATGTCCGTCATAAAAATGGCGGTCCCAAGTGTGTTTCGGGATGGTAAATTTATGATTATTTCAAATACGGGGCCATTTTCTGGAAAAGAAGGGTGGTGTCAGAGACAGTTCTATATGGGCTTCCGGAATATCGTTACAGTTTGAAAAGATAAGGTGTCCCCTGAGCTGACCTTTAACCAGCGTCAGTGAAACGGGCTCTTAGAGGCACAGTTCAAATAGCAACGAGCTTGTACTTGAGTCGTTGGGTAATAAGTGTTGCCGAGTTTGGGAATTTCTTTCCAGTCCTTTTTTGACCGTGCCTCTCGGTGCATGCAATACGCTTGTACATATCATGAACCACATTAAAATGAGTGTAATCGTCCAACGTCCAACAAGAACAACAACAAAAAAAAAACTCTAACACAAGAACAAACAAGGAGGAACAGTAATCCGGTGGGCCTGGTGTGTAACTGAAGTTACCGCAACTCGTCGAGTCTCAGGAGCAGGACAGTGGCGATGACGACACCGAAGGTGTGCAGGTTCTTCACATTGAAGGTATTATAGAACTTCTTTGTAAAAAAAATATAAATAAATAAATAAAACGTTGGCTTGGTGTAATATGTAGCATCACTGACAAGAAAGCAGGACGGTCTAGGCTGGAATTCTGTCGTCAAAACCTTTGTCCTCAGTTAATGAATTAGACGAACTTTGTTATTCACGTTTAAGACGTTCTTTTATTGTGACAGCAGCTTCGCGCAAGGTTCTTTGAACAGCGAATTCGCTTGGATTGTTTCACTCTTGCATAGCTTCTTCAGGACCTTCCGAATCTTGTTTTTGAGGATTTTGAGGCCAAAACGGGCATTCACCACTGGGGGAAAAGAGACGGTATAATAACTTAATAAAACCAGGCGTGCCAGAGTGTCTGACAGAGACGGACAGGTGGTCCCAGCGCCGCCACGAGTGTCGCGTGTCAACTTCTCAAACTTCATTAGATCCAATACTATATTTCACGTCCACACGTTACACCCTTGATGGCGTTTCGTGTATTTACGATGGTCGTTGATTTCAATTATTTTCCCAGACCTTAGGGATGTTTATGGGCACCTTAAGAAAAATAAATTGGTATTATTATTGTTATCATTGGCACAAATGGCCCATGAAAACGCTCGTAGCGCTTCCATGGCTGCGACGCGTTAGGTTTCTAGGAAGCATGGGATCCAATGCCCACTTAAAAGCTAACACGTTACACGCTTACACACGCTACACGTATGTTCAATGGTCATGGGTTTCAATGACCATTCAAAACAAAGGTAACTGAAAATACACGTAGGTCTACTGTGCGTGCATAACGTAAACTTATAAAAAAGCAGAAGATCCAAGGCGCCTTGGAAAGTGATCACATTACACGCTTGGAGGCGCTGCGTGTATGTTCAATTGGCGCTGGTTTAAATGATCATTGGAACCAATGGCAATTGAAAATGTTCGTAGACATACTATGCTACTATGCGCGTAGCGCGTAAACCTTACAATAAGCCTGAGATGCAATTCACCCTGAAAAGTTAACATGCTGCACGCTTGATGGTCTACACATACACTGAATGGCCGCTGGCTTCAATGACCGTTGGAAATAATTACAAATCGAAAATGTGCGTCGAACTGCTGTGCGTGCGTAGAGTAAACCTTTCAAAAAGCATGGGATCGAAGGCACCGTGGAAAGTTAACACGTTACATGCTTCGAGGAGCTAGGGCAGCCATACTTTAAATACGCTCTAATGTTTTTGAATATCCTGCAACGACCGTGTTCTTTGAGATATAAATGGCCAGATTTTGAGATGCAAATGAGCCAAAAACTGAAGCCACGCACATCCCGACTCCAAAACAAAAACTGAAAAAGGGCGATGAAAGATGAAAGTCACTGAAAAGGTTAGCCAGCTTCTACCCTTCTATGTTGTTCCAGCCTCAGAGCATCAGTTCTTTCATGAAACAGGAGGTTCGCGTCGCAAGGCCACCTGCTTTCGAACGAGTACCTAACGAGTACCTTGACGAGTAGCTCATCGTCATCCACTACTCTCGTTTCTTCTCTATGGCATCCGTCAAAGATGAGCTTTGCCTTGCCTCACTCGCTAACCGTCTTCACATTTCAAGTTTTCTTTTTTGTTTTTGTTTTTCACGTTATCCCTCCGCAAATATCCCCCTCCCCCCTGGATTTTCCGAATACTTTCCAGACGAATGTCGGCACACTTCCCCTGAAGTTGGCCCAGGACGCAGACTAACCTACACTGTCCCCCGCTCCTTCCTGCTGTCCTCTCTCCATCTGTCCACGTCTGTACGCCGCTCATAGCCTCAGTTGCTTCGCGGCCCTAACACAGAATTTAAAAAAAAACACACATCCCCAATCTCTAGCTCTCCGTTAATCTTTCCCCGTCGTCATCATCAGTACAAAGTCGACCGCTGCGGCTGCAATACGGACGCATTTTCTAAATCATTCTTCTGCAGGACAGCCATTGATTGGAACGACCTCCCCTGACCACTCATCACTCATCACGGACCATCACTCATTCATTATAAATTCATCAAATTTATAACTAGCATTCCGGATTAGGCTTTCCTCTGCACTGTTGTTCTTATATTTTTTGATGTTCTGTTTTGACATTTATATATTTTAATACCAAGTAGTGCACGTGTTACAACCCATGCGCATCCTTTCTCTGTCTTGTCCGTATTTTGTCCGTCCTTATCCCACCGCCCCATGTAATGCCCCTAGGGTCATTTGGGGTGCATTGAATGAATAATAATTAAATAACGATCCAGCTGACTGGAAAAAAGGCGATCTGTTGGTTATATGCTTTCCCACCAGATCAGCTTAAGCTATGTCGTATCTGTGTCCGACAAGGGCGTAGTTCTGTCTTCGCCTCCATTACACACCAAAATTTGGCGATCTCTCCATCAAAGGATGGGCTTGGTTCATGATTTTTAAGAACGCACAGCAGCTCTACGTGCATTTTCAATGGTAATTGGAAACCAATGGTCATTGAATATATGCGTAGCACCACCAAGATTGTAACACGTTAACTATGCTTTTGTAAATGCTTTTTGTAAATTTTGCACGTTGCGCGCATAGTAACTCTACGTACATTTTCAATGGTCATTGGTTCGAATGATCATTCAATCCAGCGGCAGTTGAAGGTGAACACAGAGCATCCGAGTGTGTAACGTGTTGACATTCCGTGCTGCATTTGATCATCTGGTTTTTTAGAAGTAGAACGTTATGTACGTATAATAGCGCTGCGTACATTTTCAATGACCATTGACTTCACTGGCGATTGAAATCAACAGCCATTGAACTTTTTTTTTTTTCACTGTGCAAAAGTGAACGGATTGAAATACTGATTGCGTTCAACACCACTGCCTCTGATTTTCGGGAAAGCATCTAATTTGAAAGGTTGAATAATACATTGAACATGAGAGGACTGATGCTCTGAGGCTGGAACAACATAGAAGGGACAATACATGCAAAGCCTAAAATTGCCTAAGAAATTAACGATGAAAGAAGAAAGTCACTGAAAAAGTTAGCGAGCTGTAAGACTCGAAACCACATCTTCTGGATGACGCACCCCGGAAGTCGCTGAGAAGGCATGTTAGCTCAGCTCAATTTGTAGAGCCATGGACTGGTAATAGAGAAGATGTGGGTTCGAGTCCTACAGCTGGCTAACTTTTTCAGTGACTTTCATCTTTCATTCTTTCATGAATAATACGTTTTGGGAAATGAGTAGTTCGGTAGCTTTATGCTGTTTGCCGCAGGATGCCTTCCTGGTAAGAAGGCATCAGAGTTGCTCTCACAGGTTTAAGAAAAATATGCTGTCGAACATTTGTAAGAACCGCGCGGATCTGCTACTTCCTGTGTCTGATATCAGGAAGGACCTCGGTCTGCGAAGTGGGACATGCCGCGAAATGCTGGAACTAAGAAACAAGAAGGCGGCCTCATTGTACTGTTCTCTCACGGGAGCATGTCGGGTTTTTGATGCTGTTCAACATTCAATTTATTTCTTTGTTTCGTTGCATACGATTAAGATAGACGTTGTCTGGTCCGTTGTGTACCAGGAATCTACATGGTTTCACCCTACATGTGAGATCACTGACCTTGAGGTTAGGCAATTACGCATGGATATACGTATCAGTCGATCGTCAGTGCCGTTACATTAGTATATCATCAAAATAATTATATGATGAACAGTGCTTAAACAGTTAAAAGAGCGCTACCAGTCTGTAAAACTTCGAACGTTATTAGTTAAGGTTCCTTCTGTTAATTAATGATGCCACACCTCCGTTCATACAAAATAACGCCTGTTCGATGTCTCATCTCCATTCTTCCCCACGCTAAGAAATAAAGTTATAGTGCCGTCTGGTGTTACCGGCCACTGAAGATGATATCGAACACGGGATGCCCGTTTCTACAATTAACTAATGTGCGTCTCAATGCGAATTGTTTCCCTGGTAATAACTGTTGAACACGTGATTGTGATTGGAATGGCGTTACTCTGCATTATGCGCTCACAGACAAACGCCACCTGGAGACAAAGTCTCATTGCTTGAGAGATGTGACCTAAGAAATAATAGTCCGCAAATGACGGCGTTGCTTTCATCGGTCGTAGCTATGGAAGCGAGTCTCATGGGCAGTCACTGGTAGCCGCGGAAAGGCTGTGTTTCAAAATCACCTGCCGCCATTGGCTGACATCTTGGCTGGCTGCTGTGATTGCGGGACTTCATATGTTTACGTGCCGAATGTGTGAGAGGAGTCATTAAGTCATCTCAGTGGCGTCGGTACAGGTTACGTTGGCTGGACTGACAACGTAGGTTTTGTCCAAGGTACATACCAGAACGACTATCGGGTGGGAACCGCGCAGGGCTGCAAGAAAGAGGAAAGAAGTCTTCGCACACAAATGTTTACAATGCTAGGTGAAGTTATTCCGAATAATATTAGGAAAGCGTTCCACTCATACTCCACATCATTCATGATAAATATAACAGCTGTAGGTCTGCCCGCTGTACATTTTCTTTTTCTTTTTCTTTTCTCTCTCGGAGCGTCACCATAAGACTTTGCAGGTCGCCACTGTCTACCATTTGAGTTTCACCATATGCAGTGAAAATACTAGGTACAGCTTGGGACAAAAGTTTACGGAACACCGGGGTGTCGAATTTTGCTGTTGGGACGACACCCTAACAGCCAAAAGGAGCAGACACAGATACTGAAAGATTAACAGAATAGCCAGTCACCCGTTTCTTGTTCGATCTCTTCGTAATATCTAACAGGGGGCCGTTCCGATAAAGAAATGTGCCAGTGCCGTGTTGCGTAAACGTTTGTCCCAAGCTGTACAAAGGGAAACTGTTCCACACTTGAACTTGCGTCACATAATTGGAAAAATGTCAATATAGGGTCGCCACTGTTGAGATCAATTACGTCTCATGGCGTGTACGATAAGCGCCGCCGTTCATGTAGTACACGAACAGCATGCGACTTCTTACGTGGCCCTGGCATCCACGACGACCTGAAAACGATTAAACGCCATTGGGCTCCGGAATATATCACATAGGTGTAAGTGCCGCGTCACTTTCTGTTCTTACTTAAGAGATAGCGCTGCACGCAGCCGACCTTCGCGTTCCTGCGCCTGCATCGCTTCCGACTATTGACACGAGCAGTCTCGCGTAGGGTTGCGAAGCCCCGAAAAAAAAAAAAAAAATTGTGGAAAAAACATTTTTTTTTCCTCGTCTCCGTTAAAACAGCCCAAAATGTCCAGGCGACAAAATTCAAAAATGTAAATTTTCGTGCCTTTGACGCGTTGGAACCCGCCAACAGTGTTTTAGGTGCCTTTAATCCGCCCCAACAACCAACAACTTAGTGCTCCGTGGCCACTCCAAGCGATCGCCATCGCATACCTATCGCTGAATAGACAGCAGTCTCATGGGATGCTCTGCTCTGCATTTATACATAGAGGATGAACACTACTGTAATTTCTAACTCATTGTATACCGTGGTTTGGCCGGCAATGCTTCGACTCAGCAGTAACCACATTTGTTTCATTTTTTTTCTCAAGTTTTCGGGAAAACAAAACGAAGAAACGTCTCTTTTTTTTCTTTTTTCTAGAACGATCCAAAATTTCCGGAAATTTTGCATCTCTAGTCTCACGCGGTTTGAGTCGTCTTTATTTTTGTTCATTTTTTTCGCGCACGATAAGCGCCCTCCCTGGAGGTGTCACAGGTTGCTACATGGCAAAGGGTCGTATTCAGTACAAGGAAGACAAAGCAGGACACCACTCAGTTCTCCGATATTGTTCCAGTCTTTCTGTCAGCTGGAGACATGTTTACCTAGCGCCGTGTCCCCACAATAAACCACTGCACAGGGCCGCTTGAAAATACTTACACAAACGTAGGATCGTCATAGAGTCCCCCATAGGACGCAGGAATCCCTGGAAACGAGCGGGAGAGGACATTGAAAACGTCTTACACTATGGAAGTGTCCGTACATCGAACTCCTTCCCTCCGTATATTTTCTGTTACAGAAATACTCACTCCATACGTAATACGTTGATCTGTTACATGTTTACGTATTAAGAGAGAGAATCTCGTGCAAAGCTTATCGCGTTTCTTATGGCGCCCCGCACACGTCTACGACAAGCGTTTCCTTCCAGGCACATCAGGCGGTTCTCCTACACGAACACTTCGGGAGATTCTTCAGCGGCGTCCTCAGTAGCTTTGGCAGTGTTTTACGCTGGTCAGAACGCCAATAGTGAATTGCCCCAAAGTTCGCGGAGGCGGGACATGCTATTCACTCTATGCGAAGGTGATAACGCGATGACTAACGTGAATGGCATAGAGTTCAAGGGACTGTAGCAATAAGAGCGAGGGGTATACCGGACCTTAGAAAGGATAACCAGTGAACGTGTACATTCAAGGACACCAAGACGGCTGGTCGAAACTACGCCCACGACGTCACCCATTTAGTGGCGTAGTGCATTTTCCTTACACGGGCCGTCTTCCTCAAGGTTACGTTAAACACCGCCTTGTTCTACAAGCTAAATGACAACTACTATGTGATTAGTGGTACAGCTTAACCTGTGAGCAGCACCCTAGTCGTTTAATGTTTTCTACAGTTTTACAGTTTCAGCTATCCGCCTCCCTTCGGCTTTTCATCTACAGATCACTTGCACGATTTTACTTCGTCCCTCTCACAGTTGGTGGCTGTAAAATTGATATTTACTTTGTGTGCAGTTAAACGGGTATTTAGACACTTGCCCGTTCAGCCAATGAAACAAAAACAACGCTTTGAAACTTTTAAAGTCAACGTTGTTCTTTTCGTGGCCTCCACCACATTGAGGGTAAACGTACTCGAACGGTGTGAGCAAGGAGAGAACTTTAAAAAAAAAACATTTTTTTTTCGCAGGGGTCCTCAAGATATTCCCTATACCTGCACCTCCAGCTAGCCAGGTGCTTTATTCCTTCTTCATAGTCCGGTGCGCTTTCTGAACCGCACGGAACATCAGGAGTTATCCACTGAAGGTTAAACTTGAGTTTAACCAAACAAGAGGTACAGAAGACAAACATGCGCTGCTGGGTGGTTGTCATTTGTGCCTTCGAGTTGGCCCAATGTCACCCTTCATTTGCAGTACATTTCGACCACAAGCTTGCCTGTCTTTATGCCGTAAGCTAATCGTCTTAGCGTTCGGGACAGGTCACTACACTAGCATGACCTTTGCAGAGAACACAGATATGTTCTTCTGCAAAACAATGAATACGTGACGGGTCACATACCTACGAGGACTACAAGCAGGAATGCGCAGATCAAGGGATTCATGCTGGCTTCTTCTGCAAAGAGAGATACCGATATGTCGTCGGGTTAGCAGAAAGACCGACAAACCGGCCTTTCAAATCCTCAGAGGAAGACCACAACGAACTCTTTGCTTCAGCTTTTCTCCAAAATACTGGCACTTTCTTCATGTGGTTAGGTTTTCGCTTTTAATCGAAAAAGATAGGCCGGGTAAATTTCTCTCACTCGGTGCTAACCGATAAACACCGAATACAGAAGGACATTCCAGGAACGATGACACAGATCCATTGCTGCACATGCTCAGCAAGTTGTTGATGCAGGTCGGAAAACCATACAGAAGTACCATGGCTGTGAAAAAATGTCAGTTTACTTTTTCGTTAGCCGTAAAACTCCACCCCAGCGAGCAATGCCGTATTGAATGAGCGTCGTGCTGGAATTACATTGCGATTGCAATTCCCCGATAACTGTCGGGTAATCCACGTACACGCCAGGAAAAACACCGAAATGTTCCGATTTTGTGAAAATCAATAAACACTGAAACATATGCCGAATCCGCCCAAAAATGAAAACCGAAAACGGGGATCATGCGGAAACCGGATCAACCGGAAACGGGGGATCCTAATCCTGCTCCATATGAAACATATAGTGGTTGACTGTGTTCTATTTCCGATGGACTTGCATGCCTATGCGTATAGGCAGGCCGTTCGGAAGACGGAACAGTTGTCCTGAACCGCCGTTTTTGGGAACCACTTCAAGTTTTCGCAACACAGCGTCCAATGACAGCCGGGTAGTTTCATTTTAAATCGAACAACGTGTGAAAGTCGTATTTTTTAATTCGCCCAGAAAAAATATATGTTAGAGGACAGCTCAAACGACGCAAATCGCGCCACGTGCGACGCTCGTGTGTGTAGTAGTTTCCGCGTAGGAGAGGGGGAAAGTCTGAGGCTGCTTGAGCGCGCTTTCTTCTGGACCGACTTTGACGGGATCTAGCACCGCTAATTTTATGTCTAGGAACTGGAGGTTTTTTATGATTATAGGCTGCACGATAGGCACCGTCGACAGTCACCCACAGAACTCTAAGAGCCACAGATTTTCTGTTAAAAAATGCCAAACTTGGCGTAAACGTTCAAAAAGGCCAAACTTTGTTACCAATTTGCTTCATGACGAAATCTCTGAGAACATCGAGCTTAGTGCCATTCGATAGGACATTGAAAGAGCTTTCGTGCTGTATGGCGCTCATTTTTCTCAGCCCAGTTATTTCTGTGTTATTAGCTTGAGAATCACACATAGTATGCGAAAATTGCCAATGTTGCATCTCAGTTTTCTCAAAAATGCCATCATCGATTTCCTTGATTATTTTTCAAAAGGTGTCGTCATGTCTCTACTTTAGACGCCAAGTGACAAAATATTTTATTTTTGCCTGAGAGACGCGCAGCGATTTTTTTTGTCAGGCAGGGTGCACGAGGCTGCGGCCTTGCGCGCCCCACCCACGAGCACGCGACTTTCAACCTCTTCTTTGCTACAGGTGTCCCGCTGACGGAAAAATCAATGACCACACTGCGTGATCTTGTTGTAGCGTCCCCAGAGCATCACTTTACGTTTACCCAATGGCCTCCCAGTTCCGTCAGGCTCATTCAAACCGTGGGAGAGTACATGAGTTGCCTGTGCGCCCTTGACGAGAAGCCCCAGTTCGACGAACATACCGACAAAGCAGTGAGAAGAAACGAAGCGCTTCGTAGAGATCTTTATCCACTGGTAACATCTTAGCTTTTGTTTCAGGTTGCCACCAGTACCCCAGGAAGTGTGAAAGTCGCATCCTTTTCATTGGTAAAAGAACGAAGTACGGAAGTTTCGAACAACGTAAAATGTGCCCATTGCGAGATCCCTGCAAGTGAAAAAAATTTTGGAACCCTGCAGGTGGTGGCTGCCATCATTGGATTAGCATCATCCGATAGCTTTACACATGTCCTTTCACATGATATAAAGTGAATGGGTTCAAGCGCATGGATGCCAGAAGGACTACTGAAGACCACACCGAGGGTTTAAGGTACCTAAGGCTACCGGAAACGAGGGATTTTAGTTGTGCGTTGTTCTGTCGGAAATTTTGATTCCCACGGTGACACAGACACATCTCGGTGAGGGCGAACATGTTATACTTGAGAGCAGCAACTGTCATCACAGCGGTCTTTCGGGTTTTGTACCACTCGTCGTGGTTCCGAAATAACGCTACGGAGCATAAAACTAATTAAAGAGGGCATGCACACCTTCGGAACTATCACTTATTGCTCCCAAGTTAAGAGACGACTGCAACCACGCGACCACAAATTTGTATTCTGAGGTGTTGTAACTTTCTGTCCCCTGTGGCCGTAGTACTGCCTTCTTAATATTAACTCGCACGACAGCCTCATAGCGCGCGTATGTGCATTGCCTCAAGCACATGTGCGGGAGAATAGTGAATATGCGCACGTGCGTATACGCACACGTAGAGCGTGCGACTCCCATGAAAGTGCGTAATAGCAAGTTCAAGTCGCCCACGAAAGTATTGCCCTGCGTCTCCAAAGGAAAAAATAAACATACGTACCATAAGTGCAAAATAAGCACATAATGCGACACCTGGTATTAAATTACAAAGCAAAGACTACGAAGCAAAACGCGCTCATAAACATACGAAGAGCGCCTTTGTGTGGAAAAATCGCTCCGCGGAAAGGTAGCCCTACGTCTCAATCAAAAAGAGAAAATGTACTTTACCAGCAGCGCAAAGTACCGGCATAATTCTACCCCTGTGGAATAAATCGTGAAAAATATTCCGGCTTTTTAGAAATAATTAAGATCAAACATGCAAAATTTTCGCGTACCACTCGTGGTTCTGCGGTACTAGGCGGACAAAGAATGCGCTTGAACATGTGAAAGGTCATGTCTAAAGCTATCGGATGATGCTAATCCAATGGTGGCAGCCACCACCTGCAGGGGTCTCGCAATGGGCACATTTTACGTTTTCGCAACTTTCGGTTTTCGTTCTTTTACCAATGAAAAGGATGTGCCTTTCACACTGCCTGAGGGACTGGCGGCAACCTGAAACAAAAGCTAAGATGTTACCAGTGGATAAAGATCTCTACGAAGCGCTTCGTTTCTTCTCACTGCTTTGTCGGTATGTTCGTCGAACTGGGCTTCTCGTCAAGGGCGCACGGGCAACTCATGTACTCTCCCACGGCTTGAATCAGCCTGCCGGAACTGATGTTGAATTCCAATGGCAGAGTCGGAGCAAGTGGCACACTCCGCAGTGGAGCGGCTTGATCTGGCCTAGAGCAAGTGATCCGAATATGCGACTGGAACACTTGCGCCCAACTTGGAGTTTAGCTCTGGCCAATCTTCCTTGGTGGATGGCGGTGAGAGACGGAGGAAGAAGAAGAAGAAGCTTGTACTCATGTTCCGATACAACGCCATGTTTTGCAACATCAAGGTCCTCCTATTCTCCTAACGTTGCCCTGGTGATGTCTGGCTTATTGCTTTCTTCAAGAAACAAAATTGCTAACGTACGACGCGAAATACTAGTCACGGCGAAGACGCGTCGGGAAGCGGCCACGTTGCCGAAGCAGAGACAGGAAATAAAAAGCACGAGCGACAAGTGACACGTCACGTAGAGTTCCGGTTGAATCTGCCTATTTTGGCGGAGCAGTCTGGCTTGCTCCCTGGAGCGACCTTGGCTCGAAGGCCGCTCCGAAGCTCCCATTGGAAGACTCCAGAACTGTTCCCTATCTGCCAATCGAACAGACTTGCTCTCGGCGGAGCAACAAAACTTGCTCTGGAAGCGCTCCGAATCTGCCATTGAAATTCAACATGAGAGACCATTGGGTAAACGTAAAGTCATGCTCCGGGGACACTACAACAAGCTCACGCAGTGTGGTCATTGATTTCTCCGTCAACGGGACACATTTAGCAAAGAAGAGGTTGAAGGTCGCGTGCTCGTGGGTGGGGCGCGCAAGGCCGCAGCCTCGTGCACCCTGCCTGACAAAAAAAAAAATCGCTGCGCATCTCCAAGGCAAAAATAAAAGAATGTCTCACTTGATGTCTAAAGTAGAGACATGACGCCACCTTTTGAAAAATAATCAAGGAAATCGAAGATGGCATTTTTGAGAAAACTGAGATGCAACATTGGCAATTTTCGCATACTATGTGTGATTCTCAAGCTAATAACACAGAAATAACTGGGCTGAGAAAAATGAGCTCCATACAGCACGAAAGCTCTTTCAATGTCCTATCGAATGGCACTAAGCTCGACGTTCTCAGAGATTCCGTCATGAAGCAAATTGGTAACAGAATTTGGCCTTTTTGAACGTTTACGCCAAGTTTGGCATTTTTTAACAGAAAATCTGTCGCTCTCAGAGTTCTGTGAGTGGCTGTCGACAGTGTCTATGGTGCAGCCTATAATCACAAAAATCCTCCAGTTCCTAGACATAAAGTCAGCGGTGCTAGATCCCGTCAAAGTCGGCCCAGAAGAAAGCGCGCCCAAGCAGCCTCCGACTTTCCCCCTCGCTTACGCGGAAACTACTCCACGCACGAGCGTCGCACGTGGCGCGATTTGCGTCGTTTGAACTGTCCTCTAACATATGTTTTTTCTGGGCGAATTAAAAAATACGACTTTCACACGTTGTTCGATTTAAAATGAAACTACCCAGCCGAGAGCAAAAGGGCCGGAAAGATCACCCGGTGCCGAAATTTGAAACTTTGGGATTCACTGTGAAATTTGGGGTTCACCCTCCACGTTCGAAACCTGTCACGAGTAGTCATCATGAAACGTCATCACGACGTTGGTAAACAGACTGCAATCGAAACAAATCGGAAGGGGAGCGCTGGTTTCCACGAATGGGCACTTTTTCGCTGCCTTCTATTGAAAGTAAAGTAGGGTCGAAGGACGCGTACTTTTCAGGGGCTATCGTACCCTCAAGACCGTGGCTTTCAGGTGCTACAGCTTGGGACAAAAGTTTACGGAACACTAGGGTGTCATATTTTTTCATTGGAGAGACGCCCTAGCAGCAAACACGAGCGGACACACATACTGGGAGGTGGATAACACAGGCGGTCACCCGTTTCTTATTCGACGTCTTCCTTATAGCTAAGAGGGGGCCGCTCGGATGAAGGAATACGCCAGTGACGTGTTCCGTAAACTTTTGTCCCAAGCTGTACCTTGTTCGTACCTGGCTTCGAGCGTATTTGGTTGCTTTGGTTGCGCTGTCCAACACTATGATGTCGTTTGTTAACAAACAGGGAGAGGTCCATAAAAGACGGATAACGGTACCTTGGGAAATAATATTGTCTACTCCGGTGTTACGCAGTGGTTGAAAGGGAGCAGACGTTGCGTTTTTAATTCCATGCGTTCATTAACACTTGTGACTCGCTCCCAAATATCAGAATGATAGCCTTCCATCTTGCGATTGTTCAAAACGGGGACCTATCGTTTGACACTTCGCATGCGCATTAGCCCTCAGCCTGTCAGGAGACATAGCGATATCATGCTCAAAAGACCAACAGACTCGCCGTGTTGGTAGTCACGATTCATGGTAAGCGAGTGCAACGGATGCAGGGCAACAGGACCTGCAAGACGCACTCGCTTCCAACTGACGTTTTAACACACACGCTTCTTTAAACGCGTTTAGTTCCGTTTGTCCAGTCCACATCGCTTAGAAGAACCGGGGACATACACCGCCGCAGACACGCCGCAAATTCTATTTTTAGAGTATGTGGCTGCGAGATCAGCAATTTTTCTCCTGCTTGTTTTGTATCTATCATGTGTACCGTTGTTTGTTTCGACTGCGCTCACGTCACTGCTCTAAACTATAGGGACAGTAATAATCCTGAGACTGTAAGACAGCTACAACATCCGGCTTTTGAATTTGTGTTCCAGCAATTCATGTACGGACTGCGTTACAGCAACTTGTGCTTGGATAACAAGCAATCTGTCTGGTATTTCAATACGATGCCTGTAATGAGCAGAGTGCGCAGTAGAAGAACAGTGTTCTTCAACATATGCGAATTTTTTAGGCATATGGGCATTTTGCAACCTGAATATCTTTCCTGTACCATGTGCGTCCGGCATTACAGTGAACGCAAGGTTGAACACACGGCTATGAGGCGAAGTCTCTGCGGCATGCATCCCTGTGACATACGGCGATGCGCCTGCGAAACAGAATATGGTGACACAGGCAGCATATTGAGATAATGCAAAATGGAAAAGACTCCTGATCGTGTGTATCAGTTGGAGACACATTACCGGAAGGGCTCAATGCATGCAGTAAAACGTCGCTACCATGGTATCACTTCCGAGAGGTGAAGTAATTCAGAGACAATGACTCCAGTGACATCTAGTCCCGTTCTCCTCATAACTATACTCAAACTCAAGGAAACGGTGACATTGTCACGCCAGAGTCACCCTACCCGACTTGCGTGTGAGCTCTATGTTGGAAGAAAATAATATCGAGCACAAACTTACCTGCTAACTTTAATTCTCCAAGCTGATGATGCAGAGGTTCTTGTAAACTGACTGGCAGTACATCTTGAGTCGTGGAACATTTTATAACACTCAACAATACAACCATTCTCGAAGTACTTCGTGGAACTCGAGAATCATAAAACCAACGGAAAGTTTTTATATCCACGACGACAAGTAGTACGTATGTACTAAAACGCTACAATTCAAAGAAGCACTTTCTAGGAATATCAATGTCTTTGTGGTACCGCAGATCGTTATACCCATTCGTACTGCTCCTTCTTTTTGCAATTCTGTGAGCAATTTCTTTGTGGTTTGTAAAAATGAACGTCTCTTCGTAGTCGCAGCTTTTTAAAACGTGCACCAGTGTCAATGGCAATATGTACCTTTCTAAGCCCAAGTCCGTTTAAAGCGAAGCGTCACTCCGTTCCTATGGGCATAAAAGTCGCGTGTGAAAGGAGATGTTTTCAGGAGACACGTATCAAGCGATAGTGCATCGCAAGTATCGAAGACGAAAGCCTCCAGCAAATTGTCGTTGGGCCGATAGGACAAGGTATATTTTTGTATTGTGAATGAATTCAAGTTGCGCTAGTATTCTACCAGTAAACAAAGGCAGAGGGAGGTACGACTGTGTTTGTTCCCTTCTGCAGATGCCAGGTGTTGATGTGCACATTTTTTTGCGCATGCCATTTCGCGTTTTCTGGGGTCCTCACGTATTCACTAATGTTCAAGCATAATTTCATTCTTCGTTTTATCTTGGTCAGCTCCACATAGGGCAAGTGCAACGAGATGATCGCTTCATCCATTTACCTTCGGTATGTCATTGAACATTTCAAAATGAAGAGATTGGTTCACGAACGATGAGCATACTTGTAGAGTATAGATTCTGTAGTCCATGTTGCCGATCAGAATGAAATGACGAGGTGACGTAGAATGGCAACCAAGTAATACATTACGAAGTGAAACTCTTAAAAATTGAAAAATAAGTGACAACGTCTTTTCAATTTCTCATGTCTCGCTTTGTAACATATTTCTCAGGTCGCGTGTTCTTTGGTTCCTGTCGCTAGTTCGAGAACTTGGAAAAAAGAGGCATAATTCCTGATATTTTTGTGTTCTTTTTCTTTAGCTCTATGGCCTGTGTAGCGCCTGAATGGGCCTTACATGCAATGCTCCTAGAGGGAGAGGCGTGCATTTATTCCAGGAATAGTAACAGATGATTCTGTGTGTCACTGCCGTGCTGACAGCTAGCTAGAGAACCACTTCCCGTGCGTTAACTTCCAAGACAAGTTCCTTTGCGGATACGGCAGTGTGAGGGGCACCAGTATTTAAAAAAATAGACACGAGAAGCGACCTGACAGCACAGTGGGACATGTTTGAAGAAAATATCCAAGGACACTTTGTTGGATCTTAGGGGGAATGCTCAGTATTCGTCATAATCCCAGCATAGAACGAAACAGTTTGATTTCGTGCCACATGTCAGCGTCTTCTAGCTACGTGTTGACTGCACCGCATGGAAATTGACGTCGTTATATTTCAGTGGCAGTGAAGGCGCTTATTTATAATTGAAATATATATATATATATATATATATATATATATATATATATAAATAGCCGAAGCTCTGTAGCTGCACGTTGAACATATGTTTACAACTTGATCGTGCACTCCCAGCCAAGGACAGCTGTTTCGCTCTAGTTGGAGCTCGTCAGCCTGGCGTAGGGAAGTGACACGATCTTGGGTCGGCACAACAGTGCGTCTCGGCGAGACGTCAATGTTCCACGGTGACGACGCCACCTGTGGAGGCCGCAGTGCAAGCCAGCAAGTACATATAAAAAAATAGCCGAAGCTCTGTAGCTGCACGTTGAACATATGTTTACAATTTGACCGTGCACTCCCAGCCAAGGAGAGCGAAACAGCTGTGCCGACTCAAGGTGCCACTGTTGTGCCAACCCAAGATCGTGTCACTTCCCTACGCCAGGCTGACGAGCTCCAAGTAGAGCGAAACAGCTGTCCTTGGCTGGGAGTGCACGATCAAATTGTAAACATATGCTCAACGTGCAGCTACAGAGCTTCGGCTATTTTTTTATATGTACTTTTTATAGCACTACAGTGATAGTCCTCAAGCAGCTGCATATTGCCTACGTGTTCAACGCTGTCATCAGTGATAATATGTAATGCGATCTTGCATGTGCATACTTTTGTTTTGAACCACAATAATTTGTACGTATTCTTATTTTTCATTAATATTATTATTGTTGCATTGCAAAGTGCGTTGTCTACGTCAGTAGTAAACACTGACGACATGTATCTGAAAATACACAAGAGGTCTGGGCACCATAGAATTAGCAATTAATTAGCAATTAGGACCCCCACAGTTAATAGGATCATCCAGTGAGTCACCACATTAATTGGGGAGCACCTAACTGGTGCCCAGACTACCCTTCATGTTTCCTGATAATCATGGTCATCAGCAAGAAGAAATAGGTAGAAATAGAATAGAGAAAAATAATTTATTTGTAAATGAACACCGCCAGCTCGAAGAAATGGCTCCGGAGTAGGCAGCTGACCACTGACCATCAAGTTGCTCATTGGCATCTGGTGGTTGCAGAGATCAATGAGTGGTGGCCACCTAGTTGCAAGGCATCACACCAGATGGTTCGACTCTTCCCACATGGTTGGACGTGTGGAGAGACAGAAGAAATGACAAAAAACTAGTGGCAGGTAAAAATTATAACGAGAGGTGTACTTTTTCCACAAAAACTAAATGTGGCTCACTATTTTCTCCATGGAAAACGATGCACAAATACTAAGAGCACTTCTACTCGAACCACACTCTAAATTTCTACCAAGGAACGACGAGGGCAGCGAGCTTTGCGACTTCTTTTCTTGCCTCGAGCCCACCTCACAGACTCTGTCTTTCTGAATATATCCAGTAGGTACGGGAATAGAGATCTATTGCAAAAATAATTTGTTGCACACCGTATTTAGTATAAGAAATGCAAAAGAGACTCGCTGTCAGTGTGTTAAACGCTACATAGGACATAATAATAACAAAGTCACAGCATTTTTTTTCTTTATTTCATCATTTCTAAGAGCTCTTTCCTCTGTGCGCTCGAACCGTGACACCACGCATTGTCAGACTGTGAAACTTCAAGAAAATTAAGCTCGCATGAACAATGCAAACACCCTCAAAAAGTAAAAAAGATAAATACACTCATTCACTGCTGCTCATAGAATTCGCGCTCTGCGACTTGATAAGAACACACCAGACTATTTGGAAAAAGCCTTTAGGAAATGCAAAGGAAAGGAAATGCACCTGCATCCTAATCTCATATAATGGCTGGAGAATCCCAGTGAATTAGCGCGCTGAAAACAAGGACTTCACTTGGTTTGCAAGACAGTTCTATTAACATATATAGGGGGCTGTAGCCCTCATTTTTTAACAAAGATTTCAAGCACATCACTTTATCACTCTAGTCACAAGAAATGTACGCACACAAATGGGTTCCACCTTCGCAAATGTGCACGCACACTCACACATTTTTGTGCTGAAAACAGGCAAAAATTCAGCCTATTCTCAACCACACAAATACATATTATTGCCAGGTCAATAATCATCAGACCATCATCAAAACATGGAACACATATACCCAAATGTAAAACAATAGGCCTTCGCTCTGGAGGTAACACGATATTGCCAGTCGACCATCACAAACCAAAAACGATGCACAGCAACTCAGGAATGCATGTTGGCTACGCATTCAAGAAAAAATGGCGTCATACTTTTTCTGTAACAGTTATAGTACAGAAGGCGATTCATTTCTTTTGACTTTTATTTGCTTGGACATTAATATTTTGCAAGAACGTTAGTGCAACGGATAAAAGAACAGCATTCGCTACACACTGTTCCTCATCATTTTAAACCAAACCAAACCAGACTGCATATATTCGTAAGCATACTACATTCGCTAAATAGGTGAGCCACTAATCATTCAAATAACATCAAATAAAAAAATATAATTCCAACATGATTGACTGCAAGCTTCAGCACCCAACAGAGCAGTGCGCCTTGACGCCCCTCTACACGTCTTCGACACGACAGACACGAAACCTTTTTGAATATATTATGCTGTCACTGGTATAAAATATTTGTTGCGAGAATGATCATCTGCTACGCTCGTATTTTTTATAACAAATGCCAGGTAGTCTCACTCTTATCTTGTTAAACAATACACAGCAAATGATAACGACAATGATAATACTGGCAAGCCATTTTTTTTTTATCTTGTGTTCTCAGAGCTCACACCTCTGGGTGGGTCCTCTAAAATTGAAAATGTCTGCTCTACTGCTGTTACAGTAATAAAACAGTGATCGCGCTTGGGGAATCGGTAACGGATCGCGATTGCGTGCGTCCCATGCGTCAGTGAATCGAAACTGCAAGAACTCACCCGAACTCTGCTCCTGTGGGGACGTTGCTCGAACACACTGTTTTGTCACTTGTTGTTGAAACGCACGCGTGACAATTGCTTGATTGCTACGATCGAATTTCATGCATGCTGTTTTTTCTGCTTTCTTTTTGTTGATTTTAAGATAAAAGTGAATACCATTAAGAGTAGTATAAAATAAATAATCTTGCAATTTAATGATTAGTACGTGGGTTTCTGTAAGCTCTTTGCACTGCCTGGTGCAGCTCTATTCCTCCTCAGGTGATGTCATGCAGTAACTTGATTGCTTCTGGAGTCTGTAGCGGTTGCGTGACCCTTAATGGAAAAAAAGTGGGGCCTCAGAAAATGCGAGGTTTGGTTCTCACGATCGATGGTGTGCGTTTTCATGGACTTTATGCTGAGCAGATTTATGGTGAGGACCGTTTTTTTTTTAATAAGAGGAGTGTGTGCATGTGTGTTTAGAAATAGTTTGATGCTGGAGAGTGTGTTTTCAGTTTGTTCAAGTGTTTGTGTGCTTGCTTTCCCTTGTTGACTAGCAGTCGTGTGATTTTTCCTCGCGTGACAGTGCTCATTGTGCAATACCCTGACATTCCCAGACCTGTTCCGTCTTATGATGCATGCACGCCTTCCTTTTGCTGAAGCATCTAGTTCTGTATTTTTTCTTTGTTGATAAGAAATATTCTGGTAGAAGCAGTGTCTTGACAATGACGATAGTGCTGCCACGCCCTTGATCTGAACGGGAGTAGCGTTGGTATGATCCTTAATAATTTTGCAATTAAATTACTTCAGAAAGTAACCGCAAGGGGGATAGACGTGTGGCGTTATTTAGGAAGACAAAAACATCATTATTCGGCCTGCCTCTCCGAAGGAACGGCGCTCCTCACTGAGCTCCTCATTAGTAGTTGTTGATTGTGTGCCTTGTTGTTAAGGTATTTTGTTCCTGTTTTTGGTAAATCTACCTGGTCATTTATAAGGCTTCTGGATAAAAATGTTTAACTGGTGCGATCAGCTTTAATACATGGCGTCTGGTGCTCTTTCGGCATAGTTTTTTCATTTGTATGCAATCATTATTTTAGTAGAATCAAGCAAATAATCTTTGGTAGGGATTCAATAAATAGTTGACATGCTGTCTAGGGCGCAGCCGTACGTGTTCTTGAACCATGCAGGTGCATGCCTCAGACATGAAGTTATGATATAATGCACTGGCTCTATCGTTTTCGGCAGACGTTGTCGATAGCAGTTGTGTTGGCCATTAGTGAAAAAAAAAAGCAGCATAGTCTTGACCCAGTGGGATGATATCACGACTAATGAGCTAGTTCTGCAGAGGGCGCGATGGGTATTAACGTGTTACTAGAAGATGATACACGTCGATTTTGTCGATATCAGTTGCGTTGGCCTTTAGTGGAAAACTGTAGCCACAGTGGGATTCAGTTTGCCTCTCACTGGGTACAGACATGTGACTTGTCACTAGTTGGTGATGTGTGTCGATGCTTGTGGATCTCGTGTCAAGCGGCTTTATGATTAGGGAGTGCTGTCAACGTAGAAATACTTCAATGCTGGTGAGTGTTTTCCACTTTATTCCACTGTTTCTCTGTGGTTGCTTTCCTTTGTTGCCCTGCAGTCGTTCAATTTTTTCTCGTGTGACAGCGCTTATTGAGCAAATGTCCTGCCGTATCCAGACCTGTTCTGTCTTATGAGACATATGAGACATACTTTTCTTACTCTTCCTAATCGTGGCAATAGCGCTGCCACGCCGTTGATCTGAACGGGAGTAGCACTGGCAGAGTTCTTCATAATTTTGCTGTTAAGCTAGTTCAGAAGGTAACCCCAGGGGGGATAGATGTAAGGATTTATTCAGCTGGAAAAAGCATCATTATTCAGTTCTCCGCCTGGCTCTCGGATGGAGTGGACGTGTCTCACTGGGCTCCTCGTCATTACTTAGCCCCCGGTTTGTTTGCGATTAGCAGTGACTTGACGCATCAATCACTTGGACAACGGATATAAAAGGCAAGTTCCAGCGCTAAGCAAGTAATATGTAAGGGTTTTGGCGGCCCTCGTAAGAAAAGTAAGAAGTACATACACAGTACACCGCGTACACCGCTATCTCTTTTAAACCAGAACATCTGCATACATTGAAGCATTCTCCACAGAAGGGTTAATGTTTGGGCCAGATGGTACATAGTAATGGAAAAGGTAATCAGCGATAGAAAACGGGACGAGAGAAGTAGTAGAACACACACAGACGCTGGACTTGCAGCATGTTTAATGAGGAAAAGTAAAGAAACACCAAAGCGCACACCGATAGAATATTCGTGCTCCTTGACATTACGTTTAGACAGTGTCCGGTATGACCAAGAAACATGAATATTCGATCAGTTCTGTTGGCGGTGCCAAGTCGCCTATGCATTGTAGGGCGCGCGGTTGCTATCCGTCGTTTGATGGTGCGACGATTATTGGCAGGGGAGCTTCTAAATTTGCACGTGTACTGGTGGAAACCTTCCAGATGAAAAAAAAAAAAAACATGGTCTTCACTACTATGTCACTGTCCCGCCTTTATCGCTTATGGAAAGAGAATACAACTTTCTTGATAGAATTGGGAGCGCTGTTCCTTGAGATATGTTATCACCAGTGCTGGATTTTCACCTGTCTTACCATTCACATCGCTGTACCACACTTCACAAGCGGCGCTTCGGTGTTTCTTTACTTTTCCTCATTAAACTTGTTGCTGGTCTAGCGTCTCTTCTGTCTTCAACTACTTCTCTCGTCGCGTTTTCTGCCACTAGTTACATTTTTTTTATTCTCCACAGCCTTAGTAGCACATATCGAAAACGCAATACAATAAAAATTCATCAAACAATACGACTTTATTGGAGGAAAAGGCTCACAATAATAGATACATGTGTTTATAGGACACTGTACGTACGGCCTGAAAATTATGAGGATAAGGCGCACGTGACCTAACATAAACAAAAAAGAACACAGCATACTAGCCATAAACCAACAAATTACAGTAACTGGAACAGTTCAGATTAACTTGAAATGACGTTTCTGCACCCTTCGCTAAACTTCACGCACAACGAAAAATAAATTGTTTACAGTAGAATAGCTATGACAATATCATAATTGAATTAGCTTAGATTTATAGCACAGAAACATTTAATGAGCATTGCGTCACATGATGAGGCGTCGAGGTGCACAGGATATGAGATACACAAAAAATATAGAGCAGAGTTTCCATAAGCTAATTAATTATAACAACTGAACAGACAGTTCAGTGTATTCAGACGCAGCATTTATGGAGCATGGTGTCATTATTATTATATGGGAGCAATCACAACATGGAAGTCACCTCACAGGTGGTCTGTACTCGCTGTATATGCATGACAGTTTTGTGAACTTTCTTCAACAATGTGTCGCACACTAGAAATTTCAGGAGCACGACCTGCAATGCAGCTGAGGTTGCATGCGGGGTATTGGTACTGTAGCATGGCCACGAGGAGCATCTCCTGTTCCTGGGGATGCTGAAAAAAGAAGTTTCTTCTCAACGTGCTTGGTGGTATCGTCGAATGGCTGCACATGTCTACGGAGCAGTATATATCCGCGGGACTGATGCTGTCCCTAGTGTTTAAATCAGAAAGCTAACCCTGAAAACACGGTAGCGCCGTAATAAATCATGCCGATAAAGAGCTCCTCGCCGGACCTGAGTCCATATCCGCAGAGACCTAATAGATTGAATACTCATAAACGTAACACGGACTGCGAGAACCACTTACTGTACTCGAAACACTCTCGTCATTTAACAAAACACTTAACTGAGTTTTGTTAAACGCATAAATCATTTTTGGCTCTCTAAGAAGTTGCATTCTACACGTGTTTTTGCACCAGCACTGCCACCACCACGATATTAAAATTGTAGCCGCCCTGTACAAGTCGGAAGAATCACATCTGCTTCCTGTCAACACAAGTTGCTGCGCTATAATGTGCAGTAATCATTTGAACTCCTATTTGACCTGCTATTACAGGAACGGATTGAGGAATCTTTAGCATATATGCTTCAACGGCGGGAAAAGCACAGAAAGGAGTCTCACCTGTAACAAAATGCTTGTAGATGGCCGCACATAAAGCACCAGCACAATGGGCGTCATATGGACAATGGGCGTCATATGCAGCGTGTAGATAGCCAGGACAATCAAGGGACCATGAAAATATATTTGACAAGCCCACGATCATTTTTAATTTGTTCCCCTGTACTAAAGCACTCAATCTGAAATATGAAGTTGAAAATGGTTCAAATAGCGAAGATATTCTATATTAACCACGGGTGTGAACGGCAGCTGCTATGGCCCACCTCCGAGGCGAACTGCCCGTGACATCATACACAGAACATGTTGCCGCTTCGTGGACGGGTTTTTGCGAGCAAACTGCAAAATTTGCAAACAAGCTTGCGTACTTCGCCATGAAATATGTTTTCATTTGACCTGGATACAAGATTGTATCTTACCGTCGACACAGGATCCTGCGAGAAATGTAATACAGCCGTTGACTGTCAGCATGGTTACCAGAGCACGTTTACTTCTTTAAACTACTTCTTCGTCAGAACATACTTCCGTCGGTGACATTTTACAAGCTGCTGAGTACCGAACCATCCATAGACGCTGTGTGTGTTGCATAACCTCTTCCTCAATTGCCGATAATTTCCCTTTCGCCATATTTCCAGTGATTTCGACGGCAGGTATACGACGTCGCTGTTGTCCAAACCGATACCATGCACCCACATGGTCCCGCGGGGTGTGTCCTCCTCGTCGGTCACAGTTGGTTGAGAGAACTGAATGGCGAGGACGATATATGACGGATGGCGATTTTGTTTGATATCTGCGCCCCCGTTGTACTGAATACGGTTAAAAGTCGATGTGTGTACGATAGAGAGGGATAAGGAGAACAGTTTCCTGCAGAGTACTCGGAATTCGCGAAAATCATTTCATTGTCCCTTTAAGGGGCGTCCGCGTGCTTATCCCACTAGATCGTGCGAAGTTGCCGCGTTCAATGACATTTCATCCTGCCATATGTTTGACACAAATGAAGTCCGTGAAATTTAATGAAACTCAAGTCACCGAGCCCAAGACTTACATAGCTGGACGGTGCATAATGTGAGGCAATGAGACGCCAGAAGCCAGGGTGGGGGGTCATCCAAGCGAGGTACAAAAGAGTAGTATGGGATCAGCTCAAGTATCCGGAAACTCACATCTTCGTCTGGACGCCATTAATTAGCAATTAGAGCTAATTGGGACCCCCCACATTAATCAGGACCCACCAGGGCGTCATTACACTAATTGGGGATCATCTAAGACACGTCCAGACCACTGTGTGAGTTTCCGGCTACTTGAGCTGATAAAAAATAAAAAAATAGGTAGAAAATAAAATAAAAAGATAGAGATAGAGTGGAGAGAAGGAGTTTAGTTGAAGATCAACGACGCCATCTTGTAGAAAGCGGTCCGGAACGGCCGCTGGGCGACGGAGCACGGAGGCAAGTTGCAAAGCATCGCAGCACCAGTTCCGGACATCCTGTGACGTCAGCTGTGACGTCATCATGGCATGTCTGGGCAAGTTAGGACAGCTCTGGACATGCAAGGAGAAAAACACTCGTAATACAGAGGCTGGGAAAGCAAGAGTATGCAAACCATCAATAGCTAACAAGAAAAAACAATTAGTTACACAACAAATGAGCCCACCAGAACAGGAGCGCAGAACCATGCGACTGCTCCATCCGAGAGGCAGGCAGAAACTGACTCGTAATGCTTTTTTGTCCTGTATAAAGCCCCGCAGCTGCACCCCCTAGCGGTTACTTTCTCAACTAATCTCACAACAAAATTATTAAGAATCACGCCAGCGCTACTGCCGTTCCCAAGGCAGAAGATGATAGAAAATGCCGGGGATGCCCGGACAACAGCAACCAGCACTGGCACGAAAATCGCAAACAAAGCGGGAACAAAGTTGACGAAAGCATTAGTTACGCAACAAATCACCTCACCACAGCAGGAGCGCAGACCGATGCGACTGCTCTCCGTGACAACCAGCCAGAAACTGAGCGAGCGCGGGGAGCGCACGTCTTCTCCCAACGAGAGCCAGAGGTGGACTGACGTAAGCGCCACTCTACGGGTGCTACGCATGCGCGCGCTCGTAGCGCCCTCTGCGCGCTCCTACCGCCACCTGCGAGAGGCTAAGTGAGAAGAGCATTCCTGCGCCCCCTGCTGGCCGTTCTCATTGGTCCAGACATCATCCTATTGTCTCAGGGCTACCCTGTTTTTTTTTCAATAATGCTCCTTTGGTCAATCTGCAGTGAAGCCACGGTATGACGTCATCATGCACCTGCGTGCGCTCTAGACAGGGAACCCTATTATTTATTGAATCGCTATCCCAAGATTATTTCCTCTATTGTTCTATAACGATTGAATAGGAAACTATTGCAGAAGAGCACCATGCATGAAAGCTGATCGTAGGAATTCCAAAGTCTTACTAAATGAGACTTGCAAAAGAACAAAATATCCTAACACGTAACTCCATCAACGACAAATAAGAGGACTAGGCACTCAACAAATCAACAAAGAGTACGGGTAAACAGGAGCGCAGAACTCAGGGCAGCACTATTGTCAAGACAACAATGTTCCTTGTCAAAAGAGAAAAAATACTAAGCGTCAACAAAGGAAAGCATGCATATCGGGGCATGTCAGGACAAATCGTACGACTGCTGGGCAACAGAGGAAAACAAACACTTGAACAGAGTGAAAAAGGCACTCACCATCATTTTTCCTGTTCACAGCATTCCCTCATTGTAAATCCGCACGTCACAAAATCCACCTGCATCGTCGAACACCATTCACCAGTGACGAACCACATCCGCACCACATCAGAGGCAGACAGAACCCCACCGAAGCTACGCTCTTCCACTGACGGCCAACGCCAGGAGCAGAATTTGCGTGTCGAGACCCGTCAGTGTCCAAGAGAGAAGTGAATCCTTGCGCCCCCTGCTGGCGGTTCTCATTGGTCGTGACGTCATCCTATTGTCTCAGGGCTACCCTGTTTTTTTCCACTAATGCTCCTTTGGTCAATCTGCAGTGAAGCCACGGTATGACGTCATCATGCACCTGCGTGGCTCAAGGACGCGTGCGCTCTAGACAGGGGACCTATTATTTATTGAATCACTATCCCAAGATTATTTCCTTTATTCTTCTATAACGATTGCATAGGAAACTATTGCAGAAGAGCACCATAGACAAGAGGAGATTGTAGCATTTCATTCCCAAAGTCTTACTGTACAGGAAAAAAAAATGGTTCAGCAAGACATAAAGTCACACACCTGTCCCCCTCGCGGTTACTCTCTGAACTAAATGAATCGCAAAATTATTAAGAATAGCTCTACTCCCATTCAAGGCAGCACTATCGTCAAGAATATGCCTTGTACAAAAAGAAAAAAACTACATGTAGAAGGAAAGCATGTCAGAACAAGCCCAGGCATGTCAGCACATGTTTGTCAGACAAGGGGGGAAAAAGCGAAAAGAAACAAAGAAGGAAACCAGCATCAAACTATTTCTTCTTATTCAAAAACAGTTCTCATCATAAATCTGCCCAGGACAATACACACTATTTTTCTATTGCCACACTTTTTTCCAGTAACGGTCAATGCATTGCTACAGACTGCGTGACGTCATCACATCCTGTCTGAAGAAGACACCGACAAAGACTCCTATTATTTATTGAATCGCAAGATTATTTCCTTTGTCCTACTCTTAATGACATTGATTCTCTCATTAAAATTCAACAAAAAAGCACCCCGCATATTAACGATTTTCACCCCAAAGGCTCATCATGGTCATTACAATTACAGTAAACTGCCACTGCTCTTTTAAAATAATAAGTGAGACCACTCAACATCACCTCCAGGCTTATGTAATACGTGACCCTTTCTATGCTCATACATTCGTTGTCTGAGGCTAAACGTGCGAGCAAAAAAGGCGCGGAAGCCGGGTGGGCAAAGTTCCATTCGCGCATTGCGAGCATAATGGCGGGAAAGCCTGGGAGCAAAGTTCTATTCGCGCATTCCAAAGCACAAGACAGAACGCCTTTACGGGAACACGATAGCATTCCTATACTATATTAATGATTATTGCATTGCAGTTTAGAAAAACTACAACTAAACTATAATTTTAGGAGCCCAACTTTCTATGGAAACTATAATTGCCCTATTACTTGGATCGCTACTAATGAAGCGCACCAAATTTTTCTCTCTTCCCATTTCAGCCTTGTCATGCAGGGAAGCAGACTCATATCCAAAATAATTAATTTACACTGAGGGTGCCGTGCTTCAGGAATTCCTATCCTGCGCTCAGATGCAAGCATTTCTTCACGGATACCTTTAACAGCTGACTTCCTCAACATATCGAACACCCAACAAAATCAAACAAACAATCAGAGAAACCCTCTTCTCAGCTGCACCATGCGACTTTCTTCTGCGTAAAATCGGTGATTTGAAGAAGAGAGCAGCGAAAAATTGCGCGCGCTTGTGCTCGACCTGAAGCATATGCCAATAAACCAAGAAAAAGGCACTCATGTCTGGTATCTGATAGTGCCACATACACAGACGCATTGTCGCAAAGAAAGCACAGGACACGGATACACAAATTTCCTTAGGTGAGCAGGGAAAAGGCTTAAGACCACAGGTCACGACACATCGCCACGCGGCTAGCACAACATGACACCAACAAGATACTAGCAGCGGGAAGAACTGCAACACTGCTAAACAAGTCCAGACATGCCACGATGGCGTCACAAATCAGGAAGAAAAAAAAAAGAAAAAAAGCACACGCACGCACGCACAGAGGACAACGCATTAAACACACGGAGCGCTCAGGAATAATTGTAGCGTCACCGCACATCGCTACGAAGCTAAACGTCTAACACAAGACGACACCAACAAGATATTAGCGAAGGGTAAAAATTGCAACACTACCGAACAAGTCCAGACATGCGACATCGCATACAAAACACTGCTCATCGGGGAAAAGGCCTAAGCCTGCGGCGGATCATCATAGAGCGTACACAACTTCATTTTTTCTATTTTGCGTAAACTAAACGCGGTCTGCTTGGAAAACGACGTACAAATTTTCTTAACGAGCAGAGAAATATTTCTACTCCGTGCTCAGATACCAGCATTTCTGCTCAGATACCTATAACGGCTGACTTCCTCAACATATCGAGGAAAGCGAATACTAACACTCAACATATAACAAAAAACAAACAAATTCCATTCTCATGAACTCTCTCCTCTGCCGAGCGGCTTTCTCCTGCTCTACCTGGATGCTGACTGTTACCCCTCATCTACATTCTAAGTAAAAGCCGTGAAAGGAGAAAAGAACCGCGAAAAATTACACGCATGTGTGCTCCAATAGCTGTAACTGCAAGAAACCGTAGCGCACGCCAATACACTGAGAAAAAGACACCTATTTCTGCCACCAGATAATTCTTGCATAATGCCACATACACAGTCGCATTACCCTTGCGTAAAGTACACAAATTTTCTTAGGTGAGCAGGGAAAAGGCTTAAGACCTCAGATCACCACACATCGCCACGCGGCTAGCACAACATGACACCAACAAGATACTAGCAGCGGGAAGAACTGCAACACTGCTAAACAAGTCCAGACATGCCACGATGACGTCACAAATCAGGAGAAAAAAAGCACACGCATGCACGCACAGAGGACAACGCATTAAACACACGGAGCGCTCAGGAATAATCGTAGCGTTACCGCACATCGCTACGAAGCTCAACGTCTAACACAAGACGACAACAACAACAAGATATTAACGAAGGGTAAAAATTGCAACACTGATCAAGTCCAGACATGCGACATCGCATACAAAACACTGCTCATCGGGGAAAAGGCCTAAGCCCGCGGCGGATCATCATAGAGCATACACAACTTCATTTTTCTACTTCGCGTAAACTAAACGCGGTCTGCTTGGAAAACGACGTACAAATTTTCTTAAGGAGCAGAGAAATATAGAAATTTCTACTCCGTGCTCAGATACCAGCATTTCTGCTCAGAAACCTGCAAAATTAAGCACTGCTTACTTCGTCAAGATATCGAACACCCAACAAAATCAAACAAACAACCCCACTTCCACTGGTAGAACACTATTCAGCTTTTACGCAGGAGGCTTTCTTCTACATAAAAGTAGAGAAAATAAGAAAAAGAGCAGCGAAATATTACACGCACTTTTGCTTGACTTAAAAAACCTGAAGCATATGCCAATAAACCAATAAAAAGACACTCATGTCTGGTATATGATAGTGCCACATACACAGACGCATTACCCTTGCGTAAAGAAAGCACAGGACAGGGATACACAAATTTCCTTCAGTGAGCAGGGAAAAGGCTTAAGCCGTACCGCCTAGGAATAATCGGAGAATCACCGCTTATCGCTACGCGGCTAGCACAACATGACAGCAACAAGATATCAGCGAAGGGTAAAAATTGCAGCAAGAAAGACACTACTGAACAAGTCTAGACATGCGACATCGAATGCCAAAACACTGGTGATCGGGGAAAAGGGCTAAGCCTGCGGCGGATCATCATAGAGCATACATAAGTTCATTTCGCGTAAACTAAACGCGGTCTGCTTGGAAAACGACGTACAAAGTTTCTTAGGGAGCAGAGAAATATAGCAATTTCTACTCCGTGCTCAGATACCAGCATTTCTGCTCAAAACCCTGCAAAATTAAGCACTGCTTACTTCATCAAGATATCGAACACCCAACAAAATCAAACAAACAACCCCACTTCCACTGATAGAACATTATTCAGCTTTTACGCAGGAGGCTTTCTTCTACATAAAAGTAGAGAAAATAAGAAAAGAGCAGCGAAAATTACACGCACTTTTGCTCGAATAGCAATAAGAGAAAAAAATAAAATAAAATATCGACACACACGCTAATAAACTGTGACAAAGACACCCATTTCTGCTATCAGATAATTATTGCGTAATGCTAAATACTCATTTGCATTGTCCCTGCGTGAAGAAAGCACAGGGCAGGGATACACAATTTATCTTAAGCGAGCAGGGAAAGTCACTTCTACTCGAACAGCTTAATACCATAAAGTCCGAATTTTTGCAAAGCAAATAAAGCTTGAACAGCGCTACGAACGTGAGAGACACATACTAACAAACAAACAAACAAACAAACATACAAACAAACACTTCTATTCATTTCTATTGATAAAGGCGTAAACCACACTACAAGAACAAAGCACGCGGCTTCAGGAAAGCGTATCAAATGCATCGCAACAGGACCGGCTCTCGAAACTTACATCCCCATTTTTTTCTTTACTCACATCACATCACACATCACAGGACCGGCTCTCATAAAATAGCCTGCCCAAAACGAAGACTTCACCAGGTTCGCGAGGTAATTCCATTAAAAACGCTCTCGGTCTATCCTACAGATAGCAATGCAAGCGCTGCTTCCCTTATTTTTTAAGCCACTATTCCACGCAATGGCACATAAATGTATCACTCGTGTCACATGAAAAAGCACACACAAAGAACTTACTTGTCAAGTGGGATCCCTGGTTCACACATACACAGACACACACTCACATTTTCACAATCACAAACACAAAGTCCACCGCAACCACATAAATCCATATTATTCCTCAGGTCAATAATTATCCTACCATCGTCAAAAGATGGCTCACTCTTGTATGCGATCGCAAAGCGATAGGTCCTCGTTCCGGATGTAATAGGATATCGCCACTCGGCCGACGCGAACCAAAAAAGAAAGAAAGGAATGCGCGTTCGCTATACCTCCACAAAGAAAACGGTGCCGTGCTTCTACGCAGCGCTCATCATACAGTAGTGAATTGTCTTCTTCGTTTTCCTTTTATTTTCTTGCACCCATATATTTTGCAAGAATACTATAGAGCAGAACGGACAAATGTGAACATCATTCGCTACACACTGTAGCTCTCACCATTTTTAAACCAAACCACTGAACATGTGTTCATAGGTCTTCACTAAATAGGTGAGCCGATAATGACTCAAAATGAAATGAAATCAAATAAAATAATCATTCCAGCATCGCTGGCTGCAAGCTTGGGTACCCTGCTTGGGTCTGCTGGCGCTGGAATAAAAGATTTATTGCGAGGGTACTACAATGGTGAGCTCTGCTGCTGTTTAAGTGATAAAACAGTGCACCTGCTCGGGGAAAGGGGGTCGCGCGCGTCCAAACCGCGAGGCCCGCGTTGCGCTCGCACGGGGAACCGCGCGCGGCTCGCGTGGGGCGCGGTTCGGGAGCACTGTTTTATCACTTAAACAGCAGCAGAGCTCACCATTGTAGTACCCTCGCAATAAATCTTTTATTCCAGCGCCAGCAGACCCAAGCAGGGTACCCAAGCTTGCAGCCAGCGATGCTGGAATGATTATTTTATTTGATTTCATTTCATTTTGAGTCATTATCGGCTCACCTATTTAGTGAAGACCTATGAACACATGTTCAGTGGTTTGGTTTAAAAATGGTGAGAGCTACAGTGTGTAGCGAATGATGTTCACATTTGTCCGTTCTGCTCTATAGTATTCTTGCAAAATATATGGGTGCAAGAAAATAAAAGGAAAACGAAGAAGACAATTCACTACTGTATGATGAGCGCTGCGTAGAAGCACGGCACCGTTTTCTTTGTGGAGGTATAGCGAACGCGCATTCCTTTCTTTCTTTTTTGGTTCGCGTCGGCCGAGTGGCGATATCCTATTACATCCGGAACGAGGACCTATCGCTTTGCGATCGCATACAAGAGTGAGCCATCTTTTGACGATGGTAGGATAATTATTGACCTGAGGAATAATATGGATTTATGTGGTTGCGGTGGACTTTGTGTTTGTGATTGTGAAAATGTGAGTGTGTGTCTGTGTATGTGTGAACCAGGGATCCCACTTGACAAGTAAGTTCTTTGTGTGTGCTTTTTCATGTGACACGAGTGATACATTTATGTGCCATTGCGTGGAATAGTGGCTTAAAAAATAAGGGAAGCAGCGCTTGCATTGCTATCTGTAGGATAGACCGAGAGCGTTTTTAATGGAATTACCTCGCGAACCTGGTGAAGTCTTCGTTTTGGGCAGGCTATTTTATGAGAGCCGGTCCTGTGATGTGTGATGTGATGTGAGTAAAGAAAAAAATGGGGATGTAAGTTTCGAGAGCCGGTCCTGTTGCGATGCATTTGATACGCTTTCCTGAAGCCGCGTGCTTTGTTCTTGTAGTGTGGTTTACGCCTTTATCAATAGAAATGAATAGAAGTGTTTGTTTGTATGTTTGTTTGTTTGTTTGTTTGTTAGTATGTGTCTCTCACGTTCGTAGCGCTGTTCAAGCTTTATTTGCTTTGCAAAAATTCAGACTTTATGGTATTAAGCTGTTCGAGTAGAAGTGACTTTCCCTGCTCGCTTAAGATAAATTGTGTATCCCTGCCCTGTGCTTTCTTCACGCAGGGACAATGCAAATGAGTATTTAGCATTACGCAATAATTATCTGATAGCAGAAATGGGTGTCTTTGTCACAGTTTATTAGCGTGTGTGTCCATATTTTATTTTATTTTTTTCTCTTATTGCTATTCGAGCAAAAGTGCGTGTAATTTTCGCTGCTCTTTTCTTATTTTCTCTACTTTTATGTAGAAGAAAGCCTCCTGCGTAAAAGCTGAATAATGTTCTATCAGTGGAAGTGGGGTTGTTTGTTTGATTTTGTTGGGTGTTCGATATCTTGATGAAGTAAGCAGTGCTTAATTTTGCAGGGTTTTGAGCAGAAATGCTGGTATCTGAGCACGGAGTAGAAATTGCTATATTTCTCTGCTCCCTAAGAAACTTTGTACGTCGTTTTCCAAGCAGACCGCGTTTAGTTTACGCGAAATGAACTTATGTATGCTCTATGATGATCCGCCGCAGGCTTAGCCCTTTTCCCCGATCACCAGTGTTTTGGCATTCGATGTCGCATGTCTAGACTTGTTCAGTAGTGTCTTTCTTGCTGCAATTTTTACCCTTCGCTGATATCTTGTTGCTGTCATGTTGTGCTAGCCGCGTAGCGATAAGCGGTGATTCTCCGATTATTCCTAGGCGGTACGGCTTAAGCCTTTTCCCTGCTCACTGAAGGAAATTTGTGTATCCCTGTCCTGTGCTTTCTTTACGCAAGGGTAATGCGTCTGTGTATGTGGCACTATCATATACCAGACATGAGTGTCTTTTTATTGGTTTATTGGCATATGCTTCAGGTTTTTTAAGTCAAGCAAAAGTGCGTGTAATATTTCGCTGCTCTTTTTCTTATTTTCTCTACTTTTATGTAGAAGAAAGCCTCCTGCGTAAAAGCTGAATAGTGTTCTACCAGTGGAAGTGGGGTTGTTTGTTTGATTTTGTTGGGTGTTCGATATCTTGACGAAGTAAGCAGTGCTTAATTTTGCAGGTTTCTGAGCAGAAATGCTGGTATCTGAGCACGGAGTAGAAATTTCTATATTTCTCTGCTCCTTAAGAAAATTTGTACGTCGTTTTCCAAGCAGACCGCGTTTAGTTTACGCGAAGTAGAAAAATGAAGTTGTGTATGCTCTATGATGATCCGCCGCGGGCTTAGGCCTTTTCCCCGATGAGCAGTGTTTTGTATGCGATGTCGCATGTCTGGACTTGATCAGTGTTGCAATTTTTACCCTTCGTTAATATCTTGTTGTTGTTGTCGTCTTGTGTTAGACGTTGAGCTTCGTAGCGATGTGCGGTAACGCTACGATTATTCCTGGGCGCTCCGTGTGTTTAATGCGTTGTCCTCTGTGCGTGCATGCGTGTGCTTTTTTTCTCCTGATTTGTGACGTCATCGTGGCATGTCTGGACTTGTTTAGCAGTGTTGCAGTTCTTCCCGCTGCTAGTATCTTGTTGGTGTCATGTTGTGCTAGCCGCGTGGCGATGTGTGGTGATCTGAGGTCTTAAGCCTTTTCCCTGCTCACCTAAGGAAATTTGTGTACTTTACGCAAGGGTAATGCGACTGTGTATGTGGCATTATGCAAGAATTATCTGGTGGCAGAAATAGGTGTCTTTTTCTCAGTGTATTGGCGTGCGCTACGGTTTCTTGCAGTTACAGCTATTGGAGCACACATGCGTGTAATTTTTCGCGGTTCTTTTCTCCTTTCACGGCTTTTACTTAGAATGTAGATGAGGGGAAACAGTCAGCATCCAGGTAGAGCAGGAGAAAGCCGCTCGGCAGAGGAGAGAGTTCATGAGAATGGAATTTGTTTGTTTTTTGTTATATGTTGAGTGTTAGTATTCGCTTTCCTCGATATGTTGAGGAAGTCAGCCGTTATAGGCATCTGAGCAGAAATGCTGGTATCTGAGCACGGAGTAGAAATATTTCTCTGCTCGTTAAGGAAATTTGTACGTCGTTTTCCAAGCAGACCGCGTTTAGTTTACGCAAAATAGAAAAAATGAAGTTGTGTACGCTCTATGATGATCCGCCGCAGGCTTAGGCCTTTTCCCCGATGAGCAGTGTTTTGTATGCGATGTCGCATGTCTGGACTTGTTCGGTAGTGTTGCAATTTTTACCCTTCGCTAATATCTTGTTGGTGTCGTCTTGTGTTAGACGTTTAGCTTCGTAGCGATGTGCGGTGACGCTACAATTATTCCTGAGCGCTCCGTGTGTTTAATGCGTTGTCCTCTGTGCGTGCGTGCGTGTGCTTTTTTTCTTTTTTTTTTTCTTCCTGATTTGTGACGCCATCGTGGCATGTCTGGACTTGTTTAGCAGTGTTGCAGTTCTTCCCGCTGCTAGTATCTTGTTGGTGTCATGTTGTGCTAGCCGCGTGGCGATGTGTCGTGACCTGTGGTCTTAAGCCTTTTCCCTGCTCACCTAAGGAAATTTGTGTATCCGTGTCCTGTGCTTTCTTTGCGACAATGCGTCTGTGTATGTGGCACTATCAGATACCAGACATGAGTGCCTTTTTCTTGGTTTATTGGCATATGCTTCAGGTCGAGCACAAGCGCGCGCAATTTTTCGCTGCTCTCTTCTTCAAATCACCGATTTTACGCAGAAGAAAGTCGCATGGTGCAGCTGAGAAGAGGGTTTCTCTGATTGTTTGTTTGATTTTGTTGGGTGTTCGATATGTTGAGGAAGTCAGCTGTTAAAGGTATCCGTGAAGAAATGCTTGCATCTGAGCGCAGGATAGGAATTCCTGAAGCACGGCACCCTCAGTGTAAATTAATTATTTTGGATATGAGTCTGCTTCCCTGCATGACAAGGCTGAAATGGGAAGAGAGAAAAATTTGGTGCGCTTCATTAGTAGCGATCCAAGTAATAGGGCAATTATAGTTTCCATAGAAAGTTGGGCTCCTAAAATTATAGTTTAGTTGTAGTTTTTCTAAACTGCAATGCAATAATCATTAATATAGTATAGGAATGCTATCGTGTTCCCGTAAAGGCGTTCTGTCTTGTGCTTTGGAATGCGCGAATAGAACTTTGCTCCCAGGCTTTCCCGCCATTATGCTCGCAATGCGCGAATGGAACTTTGCCCACCCGGCTTCCGCGCCTTTTTTGCTCGCACGTTTAGCCTCAGACAACGAATGTATGAGCATAGAAAGGGTCACGTATTACATAAGCCTGGAGGTGATGTTGAGTGGTCTCACTTATTATTTTAAAAGAGCAGTGGCAGTTTACTGTAATTGTAATGACCATGATGAGCCTTTGGGGTGAAAATCGTTAATATGCGGGGTGCTTTTTTGTTGAATTTTAATGAGAGAATCAATGTCATTAAGAGTAGGACAAAGGAAATAATCTTGCGATTCAATAAATAATAGGAGTCTTTGTCGGTGTCTTCTTCAGACAGGATGTGATGACGTCACGCAGTCTGTAGCAATGCATTGACCGTTACTGGAAAAAAGTGTGGCAATAGAAAAATAGTGTGTATTGTCCTGGGCAGATTTATGATGAGAACTGTTTTTGAATAAGAAGAAATAGTTTGATGCTGGTTTCCTTCTTTGTTTCTTTTCGCTTTTTCCCCCCTTGTCTGACAAACATGTGCTGACATGCCTGGGCTTGTTCTGACATGCTTTCCTTCTACATGTAGTTTTTTTCTTTTTGTACAAGGCATATTCTTGACGATAGTGCTGCCTTGAATGGGAGTAGAGCTATTCTTAATAATTTTGCGATTCATTTAGTTCAGAGAGTAACCGCGAGGGGGACAGGTGTGTGACTTTATGTCTTGCTGAACCATTTTTTTTTTCCTGTACAGTAAGACTTTGGGAATGAAATGCTACAATCTCCTCTTGTCTATGGTGCTCTTCTGCAATAGTTTCCTATGCAATCGTTATAGAAGAATAAAGGAAATAATCTTGGGATAGTGATTCAATAAATAATAGGTCCCCTGTCTAGAGCGCACGCGTCCTTGAGCCACGCAGGTGCATGATGACGTCATACCGTGGCTTCACTGCAGATTGACCAAAGGAGCATTAGTGGAAAAAAACAGGGTAGCCCTGAGACAATAGGATGACGTCACGACCAATGAGAACCGCCAGCAGGGGGCGCAAGGATTCACTTCTCTCTTGGACACTGACGGGTCTCGACACGCAAATTCTGCTCCTGGCGTTGGCCGTCAGTGGAAGAGCGTAGCTTCGGTGGGGTTCTGTCTGCCTCTGATGTGGTGCGGATGTGGTTCGTCACTGGTGAATGGTGTTCGACGATGCAGGTGGATTTTGTGACGTGCGGATTTACAATGAGGGAATGCTGTGAACAGGAAAAATGATGGTGAGTGCCTTTTTCACTCTGTTCAAGTGTTTGTTTTCCTCTGTTGCCCAACAGTCGTACGATTTGTCCTGACATGCCCCGATATGCATGCTTTCCTTTGTTGACGCTTAGTATTTTTTCTCTTTTGACAAGGAACATTGTTGTCTTGACAATAGTGCTGCCCTGAGTTCTGCGCTCCTGTTTACCCGTACTCTTTGTTGATTTGTTGAGTGCCTAGTCCTCTTATTTGTCGTTGATGGAGTTACGTGTTAGGATATTTTGTTCTTTTGCAAGTCTCATTTAGTAAGACTTTGGAATTCCTACGATCAGCTTTCATGCATGGTGCTCTTCTGCAATAGTTTCCTATTCAATCGTTATAGAACAATAGAGGAAATAATCTTGGGATAGCGATTCAATAAATAATAGGGTTCCCTGTCTAGAGCGCACGCAGGTGCATGATGACGTCATACCGTGGCTTCACTGCAGATTGACCAAAGGAGCATTATTGAAAAAAAAACAGGGTAGCCCTGAGACAATAGGATGATGTCTGGACCAATGAGAACGGCCAGCAGGGGGCGCAGGAATGCTCTTCTCACTTAGCCTCTCGCAGGTGGCGGTAGGAGCGCGCAGAGGGCGCTACGAGCGCGCGCATGCGTAGCACCCGTAGAGTGGCGCTTACGTCAGTCCACCTCTGGCTCTCGTTGGGAGAAGACGTGCGCTCCCCGCGCTCGCTCAGTTTCTGGCTGGTTGTCACGGAGAGCAGTCGCATCGGTCTGCGCTCCTGCTGTGGTGAGGTGATTTGTTGCGTAACTAATGCTTTCGTCAACTTTGTTCCCGCTTTGTTTGCGATTTTCGTGCCAGTGCTGGTTGCTGTTGTCCGGGCATCCCCGGCATTTTCTATCATCTTCTGCCTTGGGAACGGCAGTAGCGCTGGCGTGATTCTTAATAATTTTGTTGTGAGATTAGTTGAGAAAGTAACCGCTAGGGGGTGCAGCTGCGGGGCTTTATACAGGACAAAAAAGCATTACGAGTCAGTTTCTGCCTGCCTCTCGGATGGAGCAGTCGCATGGTTCTGCGCTCCTGTTCTGGTGGGCTCATTTGTTGTGTAACTAATTGTTTTTTCTTGTTAGCTATTGATGGTTTGCATACTCTTGCTTTCCCAGCCTCTGTATTACGAGTGTTTTTCTCCTTGCATGTCCAGAGCTGTCCTAACTTGCCCAGACATGCCATGATGACGTCACAGCTGACGTCACAGGATGTCCGGAACTGGTGCTGCGATGCTTTGCAACTTGCCTCCGTGCTCCGTCGCCCAGCGGCCGTTCCGGACCGCTTTCTACAAGATGGCGTCGTTGATCTTCAACTAAACTCCTTCTCTCCACTCTATCTCTATCTTTTTATTTTATTTTCTACCTATTTTTTTATTTTTTATCAGCTCAAGTAGCCGGAAACTCACACAGTGGTCTGGACGTGTCTTAGATGATCCCCAATTAGTGTAATGACGCCCTGGTGGGTCCTGATTAATGTGGGGGGTCCCAATTAGCTCTAATTGCTAATTAATGGCGTCCAGACGAAGATGTGAGTTTCCGGATACTTGAGCTGATCCCATACTACTCAAAAGACGCTTTGCACACGAAACTGTGCACGCGTTCTCAGAAGAAAGGGCTCATCAAATGAAGAATATGCGTCAATATAGGCGTAAATGACTGATTGCCAACGCAAAGCCCTAGTTTATTCATCAAAACAACATCTTATGCGTCAGAATATAAGAGTAAACCATGACCTCCGCGGCATTTACATATAAAACTCTGCCCTCTACGCTTACAGCGGGGGCGTTTACGGATGTTTGGACACACACATATGGATATTAACACAGCTTGACGGATACGGCGTCAGCCACTTTCTCGAAACTTACGCTTAGTAAGGAAGGGTAAGACTGGACGTAAACCTAAATTCATCCGTTTGTTTCGCAAAAGTATACGGTCATTGGGATCAGTAACGTCTCGTTTTTCCCTATCCTCCTCTTTGTCCGTTTTTGGGTATACAGGGTGTTAATTTTTATGTTTTACAGAGTTTTTATAAAAGAAAAGGTACGAGAACAGCACAGATGTCATCTTTACAGTTGAGTTATACGGCAAGGTGGACACACTCTGGAAGGGTGCATGTAACTACAAAGTGACTAATTACTTAAAATCCATTATTAACCCTTTAATTATGAAATTTTTGTCGAAAAAGCGGGATAGCAGAACGGGAGATAATCCTCATTGAAGGTCCTTCTACCTTTTAAAAATTCAGCAAGGAGCCCTTGCCGTGAAATAATAATAGCTGAATTTTGGTATGCAAACGAGCCTCAAGAGCTGTTATCTCTGCCGGAAAGCGATTTATCTGGCCAGTAGATCGGCACCTACTGCAATCACCTCCATCGCTGCAAATCACGTGAACCTCTGACATAAAATGAGCGCCATGCTCCCTGCGTTCCCGGTCGCCGCGGTTTCGATTTCGGCTAGCGTGCATATTGAAATTCCGGAATGGATAGTTTAACGCACGTGCGTGTTTCAGGATTTGCTACGCGTGGAATTGCTGCCAACAAGGATAGCCTTTGATTCTGCTATTTCGCTTTTGCCCGAAATAACATAATCAAAGAGTTACTTAATGATGATGATTAGTATTTTAATGGCGCAGCAGCGACGGAAAGAGTTACTTAATGAACGAATTAGTTATATGTCAGTTGCATACTTTCTTCGAGAGGATGCACGCCTCGCCGTAGAACAAAATTGCAAAAATGATATTAGTGCTATTCTCATATGTTTTTTGTTTTTTTAATAGAAGTTCTGTAAAGTTTCAAAATAAACACCCGTACAGTTGAGTCGTTATGTAATAAATGTTGTTGAGTTCGATAACTTGATGTCCGTCCTTTGATGACCGTGTCTTTCGGTTGCCTTCACCATGAGGTCATACCAGCTTGTCTGCACCATCTCCCTTTCCTCTTTAGTACGTTGTTGCGGTGTTTTCAAACGTACATCGTTTAAACACATTTTTACGCACTACTCTTGTACGTATCATGAACCACATAATGAGTGTTTAAAAAAAAAAAACTTCTAACACAGTTCCAATGAAGCAAGCAGGAACAGTAAGCGAGCGAGCGGACGTGTAACTCAAGGAGGCAGCATAATACTTCTTTTGGTCTTAGGAGCAGGACAGGGGCGACGACGACTTGAGAAGGTCATGCTCTTAATGCCCAAGGAATTATGCTATATCCTGTGGGAACGAAAGTGCCCATCATCGGGGCGTCGGCCCTTCCGTTCGGCGACCAGAGAAAACGCAGAAGAGCAAATGAAGAAACAAAGGAACAAGAGGTTTATTACCGCGCTCATAGCCACAGTTGCTTCGCGCCGCTAACACGAGAGGTTTATTACCGAAAGACAAGAACGTGCAACCTCCAGACGGAACAACAGTCGAACCCGGAAACACCCCCGTTTCAGGGGCACCGCTCCCTCAGTAAAAGGGCCGTAAACAGGTATACAGTGAACCCTCGTTATTATGACCATGGTCGTTGCCGAAAATTTTGGTCATAACGCGGAATTGTCATATTAACGGGGGGATTTGCAGAGGTTTCACTGCGTTGTTCCCCAGGAGTATGGTCGTAAAGCGCGTATGACAGATTATCGGGGGTCATATTAACGAGGGTTCACTGTAAAAGATTATCATTTACGTGCGTTATATTGATACGGGCAGCACAGCGTAGCGATGGCAATGATTTAATCGACAGGAATGAGAATGCGCGCGACATGAGTCGCCGTTATCGTAGTCACAATATTATAGCCACTTAGGCATTTGCCTAAAGTGTATTACCCTGCTGGAAATAGTCCAATTCAAAATAGCCCAGAAATCTCATTCGGTTTAAGTGGATATCACATTTACAATTCTCATTGAAAGGAGCCAAAATTTCCCATTCCGAATCGACAATTTTGGACAAATACCATATTGAAAACTACTGGAATTTAGTGGGTTTCAAAGAGAAATCACTGTAAATGTCAATGGGGATGAAGTGGAACCACGCTTAATCACACCCATTGGAGGCCAGTCTAGTTTACCATTGGCCAATGTGCTGTAGCCCAGATTTTCCCCATTAAAGTCACATGGAAATTCTCATTGACGATTCACCTTTTCAATGTGTAATAACATTCGATTCTGCTGCATCGAATGAGCAGAACGCATGTTTTTGCTGTAGAAAGGAGTTACACTAGATGCCGTTTCTGCGTGCACATTTATTTCTTCATACATCACAATACAGTAGATATTAAAACATTACAAGTGGGACATATAAAGGTGAAAGTTATTTCAAATGTTTCAAATGTTCAAAAGTGTGAATATTCACCAATCAGTTAAAAATCGCTAGCAAGACAGTGAACAACAATAGTAAAACCTCCATTCAGAACTTACATGTTTTGAAAGCATACTGTCCATCACCAACACGCACAAAATAAATCCACAATCAGTAACTTCATAGTGATGTGTCCCCAACGTCCGTACAGCGTCGACGAACAAAACAGAAGGTCTTGAAGCACTCAACCATCATGGTCTTCTGTGCTTCGTAGGTGATTCGCGATGACCTGTCCAGCTTGCGTTTCATGCGTGAAAACTAATCCCATCCAACTTCGGTAAGATTCCGTTCTGGCCACCTGCTGACAAATGCCTATGCCAGCTGCGTCGCACCAGCCTAACCTTCGAGAAACACAATTTTTAAAAGATACAAGAACAGCAGCATGTCAGTGTGAGTGGGAGTCAAATATATTACATACCGTTGCTCACAGCGCGGGGGGTAACACCGACTGCACATTTCGCTCTCCTCCCATCACCGGTTGTAATGCCTACGAACATGCATAAAACATGTGAGACTGTGTAGAAAGAACGGGCATGTTTCTAACATCGATTACATACCTTACAAAGGGGAAAAATCCTCAAAATGACGCCCGAAATACGCCAACTGCTTGTGAGCCACGGCGGGACAAGGCGCGCATCCAAACACCTCTGCATTCCGTAACAGACTGACTAGTCCGTTGAAGATTTGAGGAAACGCTTGGACTCCCGTGCACTGGAATGTTATACGAATGCAGAAACAATAGGTTAAGGTAATAGGTGCGTATGAACTTACCGCGGCACATGTGCTTTTGAGTATATGTTCACGAACATTTGAAATAACGTAGCGAACTATTTTCAACGCGGACGAGCCACTATGCGGTGCGGCACGGAAACGTGTTACAACGCGCCCGCTTCGGACTCTGCCTCAGCGAGCGGCCACATCGGCGAACGGCTGGCGCAGTTGATTTGTTCGGAATAAATTTTCATTTGCTTCATTAATTTATACTATGTCTGATTGTCGTTCAATTTTCGCTTGCAATATATGTGGATACGGTGCGTATTCTGGAGCTTCATTTGTTTGAATCGGACGCGTTCCTCGAATTAGTTCATGTTCTACACGGACGTACGGCGTTCTTCCTAATTATATTATTACTTAATTTGACAGTGATGATGTACTATTCGTCACCATTACGCTCGTTCCTTCAGCAACTGGCTTCTCACTTATTGTATTGGCGGCCATGCAACATGTTGGATCCCACTAAATCAAGTGGAAAGCAGTTTCTCATTGGTACACATTAGACCAATTCCTCATTCCTTCTATTGGTGCAGACTGTAATGCACAACATGCTGGATCTCATTAAATCAATTGGAAGTCAGAGTTTCTCACTGACGACCATTAAACCATTTCGTTCAATTGGTTCCTTGCTTCGTGACGTGGTCTTCGCCACACAACAAGGCAGAGCCCGGTTTCGCGAAGGCAGCTTCCCTGCTTAACTTCGACTTCAGTCAATGAGAAATAGTCAGCCTTTACACGTTGAACGAATTCGCAGTCTGATTTCTCATTGAATCTCATTAAAATTGCGGGGAGAAGTCAATGAGATCATGCCGACTATTTCCAGCAGGGTATTGGGGTTAGGCAGTGAAAGCTCCTTGAATGCGGATGAAGTATACACCGCACTCTTTCGCTTTTTAGCTCCGCCATGCGCTCTAACTTTACGTCGTTTTGACGAGGCGCTTTCCTCACCAATTACGATCAAGGGTGCCATGTATGATTTTATTTCAGTTGCAGAAATGGACTACAAGAATGTGAGTCGTCTTCTATTCAAAATCTAAAGAGTTACAACCTCAAACTGGAAAAGAAATGCGTTTGTTTAGGTATCACACGCGCACTACTTTTCCCGCGCAGTAGCACGCAGCACACCGCGAGCGCGATTGAATATCCGGCACTACAGTTCCGGAATCTCAGGTAGGTGCTATAGGTGCCTGTGCGCGGTCATCTTCGTCATCTGCGAATGGTTCCGACAACTGGGCTGCCGTACTCTGGTTCAAGCCACGCAGCATCACGTCACCAGCTCGCGTGGCACAGTGGTTAGCGTGCTGGCCATGTCACGTCGTGACCGAGAGGAACCCGGGCTCAATCGCGTCATATGATAGCAGCTCAATTATTGTCGTTTGCGCCAGCCGAAGATGTTGGAGATGCCATGACGTTCAATTTCGGTACCACGGAGCTCAAAATGAAGTTCCACACACACAAATGAAGCATTCCGCCTCACAGCTGATAATGAAGCCTGTCTATTGGCTGGTAATTTGAAACGTCATGTTCAGAGCTCGGCCCCGCGATTGGACGGCAAAAGGCTGTCATGTGACGTATGCGTTGTGGAAAGAGGCGCGCTGGTTGGTTTGAAAGCAGTAATATGGGTCACATAGGTACCGATCGAAATGTATGTTTGGGTATTATGGGGGACCTGCGTTCTTTCACGGAGTACCATTATTTGAGAAATGTATGGCGCTCTGTTTACAGCTCCTTTAACTGAAGCGCCCTCACGGCGTTTTTCTAACACGTGCCTACACGCCTGTTATCTGGCCCCTTATCTCTCGGCCTCGAACACTGTTGGCGCTATTCACCATAACAAAACCCACAACGCTTCTTTGGAACAAAAAGCCATCTCTTATCGGATTTGATGCGGCGGACGGTGGACAACGACGAGGGTCACATCCCCAAGAACACACGCGGTCCTCAGGATGACCTCAAAGTGTCATCACGTCCTCGTCCGTGATCGGATGAACGGAGGAGGTCCACAGGCTGTCATCATAGGAGATTCCAGTGATTGTCATTTGCATACACCATGTGGTCGTCAACCGGCGGACAAGCACAGGGAAAGGAAATTATTTTAATACTGCACTGTGTATTTTAACACCTGCTAACAGTAATCAAGTTACCGGTTGATCTCTCATTGACAAATGGAACAAAAGGAGTGCCCTTCCACAAATTCAAAACAATTACAAACCAAAATATAACATAAGAGAGATATAACGGTGCAAATACAGATTGTCGGATTTTAAACGAATCCTTCCATGCACTAAGTTTGACGTGCACTAAAATATAGTTTGCAAGACTGCGTTCTTGTTGCAGGAGTATCCGCGAAGGGTCCTTGGCGGGACGTTCCACGGAGCATTTTATTTCTGAGGAGACAAGAAATCATAGTGTTTCATTGACCAAGCTTCACTTAATATGCATGCCTCAAACCAAAGCAGTAAGAAACACGGACATTACCTTTACCACGGACAGCGATTTAATGCTCCAAGGGATATCTCACTGCATTGTTGGTTATGTCTGAAATCAAGCCAAACTTCGGTACCTCACCCTTCATTTTGACGGAGATGCGAAGAGGAATTTGCCGAAGGTCGAAAGACAATCAATAACTTGTATCTGTTCTGTCTTGGAAAGGAAATGCTGCTGCAGCATACGCCTTTCTAAGTGGGCTTGCTGGTCTTAACGGCATAGGGGCCTTTTATATATCTCTGTTTTTGCTTTTTAAACTGTGACACTCATTGTTCGTGAGGAGAAATACGTTGAACGAATAAAGATGAGAAACCACGAATGCAAAACTGGTGACCGAGGTTGAAAAAAAAAATAGATATATAAACACATACGCTGATTGGGTGGTGTAAATGTGCCCTACTTCTCAAAATAAAGAATTGACTAAGGTACCCGGTTGTGCTCCTGAAGCCATACCAGCAGTGTCCTTGGGGGATTTCCCGGGTAAGTTCTGATGACGACACGCAGAGTCTCATTCTAACACTTTTCTGAGAAACTGAGCACCATTCGGGGACGTCCCAGGGATGCCATTCCTATCCCTCAGTGACATCCCTGGGATAGCCTGGGAGGCCAGTGTGTCCTTGGGGACACGCCTGGAGCACCCGCTCCTCAGGTCTACCGACGGCGCTCTAGCGTCAGGACACGAACATCTGCCCGCTGGGACATTCCATTATCGGTACGGTACCCGATCTTCGGTATTTACCGAAAAGAACCGATAGACGAACGCCGGTAATTGTTTTACAAGCTAGGTGGAAATAATTATTCACCGATTGTCGTCGAAATGTCGTCCTCAAATGTCTTGACTTCATTTCCAGTCCCGTCGCTGTGAATTGGTTGGCTGCGGACTGTGCACATGACGTCGTTCTTGAAAGAACGTATATTTCGTCTTTAGCTTCTCACGGGGTCTTAATGTTGCCAGGATAGTCAGGATCCAGACCAGTTAAATATAGATCTGCATAAAGAGAATTGGTCTGCTCGGTCAGGAAGTGCACCAGCTAGAGCCTAGAGACCATTGAATGTACCAATGCGAACCATTCCCCTATTACACAAACACTGAAAACTGGGACACAGACAAAGTGAAAGATTTGCCTTCCACAAGAAAGCTCCGACGCTAATTTCTTACAGTGAAAAGAGCGGTGTGCGATGTCACCCGAATCGGTAACATGTACCCCACAAACTTATGAACCCCTGATGTTAACAGTTGTCATCGCAATGGGAACGAAAAAAAAAAAACACACAAAAAACACCAGGATATCAAGTGTTGGTTCACTGTGTACATGGAAAACTCCCGTCACGTACCTCGCCGGTTTCCACCAGGTGTCTTCACGTTTCCAAATTTTACCTCCGAAAGACGCCGACACCTTGTGAGCCAAATAGCCACTGATTTCTTTCACCGCATCTCTGAAAAATTAAGCACCGAGAACCGTGAGCCCTGGTTATAGCCGGGTCAGGACTCATGTAGAGGAACACCACCTCCTTTACATTTGGTGAGGCTCCTCGCTCAGTATTCAGCGACCCGGCATATTACGTCTGGGTGACCAAATGTAAAAGAGGCGGTGTCCCTTTACATGAGTCCTGAACCGGGATAATAGAATGTCCCAACAGGCAGATGATCGTGGCCTTACGCTAGGACGGCGCCTGTAGAACTGAGGAGCGAGTGCTAAAGCCACGATCATCTGCCCGCTGGGACATTTTATTAGCGCCGGTCAGGATTCATGTAGAGGGACACGACCACCTACACACACCTACATACACATACACACCACCTACATTTGGTGACGCTCCTCGCCCAGCATTCAATGACCTGGCATATTACGTCCGGGCAGATGATCGTGTCGTGAGGCCACGAGCATCTGCCCGCTGTAGCATTCCATTATCGCCGGTCAAGACTCATGCAGAGGGACTAGGCCTCTTCTACAGATTAGACGAACTATGTTAGTCATAGTGAAGGCCTTCTTTTATTGGTTTGCCAACTTCTCACAGTGTTCTTAAAAGTGCGGATTCGCTCTGATTTCTGGCAACACACAGATCTCCCTCAGGAGCGCCTCAGGGTCTACTCCAGGCAAGATTCCACGGCCATTCCACACTAGGGAAAAAAGAGGTGGTACAACCACTTAACAAAATCCGGAGTGCCCGGGTGTCGGGGAGAGTGTAGTTGGGCCCAGCGTCGCCACGAGTGTCACCTGCGAAACTTCTCAAACGCCATCAGATCCAATACTATCTTTCTGGTCCACGCGATACGCCCTTGATTGGGCTACACGCATTTTCATTAATCATTGATTCCAATTATGATTGACACAAATGGCCATTGAAAAGGCTCGCACGCTACCATGGTTGTAACGCGTAAACTTTCCAGAAAGCGTGGGATCCAATGCACTCTGAAAAGTTAACAAGTTACACACTTGGTGGCGCCACGCATATGTAATGTTCAGTGGCTGTTGGTTTCAATGACCATCTAAACCAATCGTCATTGAAAATGTACGCAGCGCTACTGTTCGTGCTTAACTTCAATTTAAAAAAAAAGCACAGGATCCAGGGCATCATAGAAAGTTACCATGTCACACGTTCGAGGCGCTACGTATACGTTCAATTGCCGCTCGTTTGAAGGACCATCGGAACCAATGGCAATGGACAATGTACGTAGAGATACTATGCGTGTAACGCGTACAAAAGCATGAGTAAAAAAGCGTCAAAAGGCATGAGGTCTAATGCACCCTGAAAAGCAAACACACCCTTGGTCACGCTACCCATACGTTCAGTGGCAGTTAGTTTCAATTACCATTACAAATGTACGTAGCGCTACTATGCGTGTAATACGTAAACTTTGGGATCCAAGAAGCGTGGGATCGAATTCACACTGAAAAATTCACGTGTTACACTCTTGGTGGTGCGCCACATATGTTTAATTCTGAAAGCGATAAAACCCCAGTGCAGGGGATACGGACAGACGAAACACAGACAAAGCACTGTGTCGCTTTTAGAATGTACCACCAAACAGCCCGGTTCTTATCGCTTTTTATGTTTAATGGCCGTTCATTTCAATCACCTTTGAAACCAATGACCATTGAAAATGTATGTAGGGCTACTATGCTTGTAACACATGTCAACACATGTTCTTTTTCATGACTTACATCATTTTTATAGCTTCGCTATAAGAAGTAACAAGATGGCGTATATGCAGGCCAGCTGGTGGATGTAATCCATAATGTAAAAGCCTGAGTCTGCCCACACAGAGGGTCGACAGGAACACACGACTCAAACCAGCAAAATTTAGTCATCACCAGAATACCATGTACATATAGTGTCGCAGCATTTGAAAAAGAGGAAAAGCAAGGTAACAAGAAGGTCACATGCTCGGCAGAATGTCAAGCGAATGCAAGGGTTACAAGAGGCGTTGTTAAGCCGGATTAATAGCCGCAGAAGCAACACTGACACAGTTTCTCGCATTGCGGATCGCCAAAACTCCTCTCAGAAGTCCCCTTCGTGTATCTGGTTCCCACGCTATCACTGAGGTCTCAGCCCAGAGAGGTTGGCAATTATTGCATAAAGGGCTAGAAACATTTGAATCAGGATTTTTTTCTATGCTTACGGAACCTCTGATTTATGGACTGTGACGTTTGACTGATGTAGACAAACCCACAGGCCAAGGGGATACAATAAACTACATTCTTAGCACAAGGAACAAAATTTAATGACGCGTGATTAACCCCACACTCTGAATCATACTTTCAAAATGGGGTGAGACGATCAAGACGAAAACGACTTATGAAGAGAAGGCATACATTATAAGTTTGAGAAATAGATTTAACATTTTGAGACACTTCGTGAAAATGTGGCATCACAACACGCGAAACAATTTTCGTCCAACTAAATTACGGTTATACTCTTGCATCTGTGAGTCTTTGTACCTGACTGGTTAGAGCATTAAATACAAGGTGCTAACATGATTTCAGAGGAGCGCCTTTTAGTAAGGAGCATACCACACCACTCTTCACTGGCTTCGAATGACAACCGTTAACAGGGAGAATAGGCTTCGCGTTGGGCTCCCCTACATGCACGACATGACATCCAAGGATCTTCAATTTTCCGCAGCAGGGAATTATTCAGTGAAAGTTAACTCAGGGCCAGACTGGCGGACTAACCGCTGCTAGACGCGGTTTCCACGTGCGATTATGCGACCAGCCGGACACTCAGCGGCAAATACCCTGTAACTACTGAAAGACTAATTACCCAAAACTCATAAATTAACAATTCAATTTGACGCATTCGGGGAAATGCGAGATAGCAGAATTAGAGACGGGCACCATTATTTAAATTCATTATTGTCATTTAAATATCCTGCGACGAGCATATTCTTTGACATATAAATCGTCAGATTTTGAGATGCATATCAGCCAAAGGCTGAAACCACGCACTTCCCGAGCGCCAAACAAGAAGAGAAAAGGGCGTTCGCGTCGAAGGGCCGCCTGCTTTGTAACGATCGAGCTGATTGGTAACCTGCTGTTTATACCGCTTTCCCACGAGATGAGCTCAAGTGGTGTCGTTTCTGTGACCGAGAAGTGCGTAGTTCTCGTCTTCGCCTAATATTGCACATCAAAATTTGGCGATCTCTGTGTCTCAGAGCACGCGATTCTTTCACGATTTTTAAGAACGCTCTAGGTACATTTTCAATGGTAATTTGTTTCAATGGTCATTGAAACCAAGGGCCACTGAAGATACGCGTAGCAGCACGAAGCGTGTAACACGTTAGCTGTTAAGGGTGAATTGGATAATCTGCTTTTTGAAAAGTTTACGCTATGCACGCACAGCAGCGCTGCCTGCATTTTCAATTACCATTGGTTTCAATGGTGATTGAAAGCTACGGACATTGAACAGATACGTAGCGCCACCAAGTGTGTCACTCTCTGTGTGTGTTATTTACTTTCACTGTGCAAAAGCGAACGGATTGAAATACTGATTGCGTTCAACACCGGATTGCCTCGGATTTTCGGGAAAGCATCTAATTTGAAAGGTTTATAGTACGTTTTTTATAATACATCTGCCTTGTTCCCAACAAGAAAAATCAAGCTATTGTGCCGTCTTTTTTAGCCGGCCACTGAAGAAGATGTCAAACACGGGATACCCGTTTCTACAATTAACTAATGTGCGTCTCAATCCAAATTGTTTCCCTGGTAACGACTGCTGAACACGTGATTGTGATTGGAATGGCGTCACTCCCCATTATACGCTCACAGACAAACGCCACCTGTTGACAAAGTCTGATCGCTTGAGCGATGTGACCTAAGAAATAAGAGTCCACCAATGACAACATTGCTTTCATAAGCCGTAGCTATGGAAGCGAAGGAAGTTACTGGTAACCGCAGAAAGCCTGGGTTTCAAAATCGCCTGCGGCCATTGGCTGACATCTTGGCTTGCCGCTGTGATTGGGGGACTTCATATGTTTACGTGCCGGAAGAGTGAGAGCAGTCATTATAAGTCATCTCAGTGGCGTTGGTACAGGATACGTTGGCTGGATTGACAACGTAGTTTTTGTCCAATGTACATACCTGAACGACTACGGGGCGGGAACCTCGCAGGGCTGCAAGAAAGAGGAACGAAAACGCACACAAATGTTTACAATGCTAAGTGAAGTTATTCCGAATAATATTAGGAAAGCGTTACACTCATATCCCATATCATTCATGATAAATCGGAACAGCTGTAGGTGAGCCCGCCGTAGATTTTTTTTCTTTTTTTTTTCTCTCCGGGGATGTCACCATAAAATTCTCTGGGTTTGTACTATCTACCCTTTCGATTTTATCATGTCCACTGAGAATACTAGGTACAAGGAGAAAGTGCTCTACGCTTCAGCTTGCGTCACAAAATTGATAAACGTCAATATATGGTCACCAATGTTGGCAATTACGTCTCATAGCGTGTACCATAAGCGCCACCGTCCATAAGTCGACTTCACCTCACCACACTCTAGTGTTAAGTAAAGCTTCCTTTACACTGTTTATAATGTTGTGTCACTAAAGTCTACAACTTCTCTGAGCCTATGGTCAACACTCTATTCTGCGCACTGTTTGTTCCAGTAAATGTATCCCAACTTTAAGAGTTATGTTAAGTAACAGCTGGAAATATGTGCAGTTTCTAAAAAGTACAGAATATTCACAATGTGAATATAGAAAAGATAATAATAATAATTGGGGCTTTACGTCGCGAGACAACTGAGATCATGAGCGACGCCACAGCGGTCGGTCTGTGGATTGCTTTTGCCCACCTGAGAGTTCTTTAACGTGCGATGAAAGCTCATCACACGGCACCCCGTATTTAACGTCCCTCGCGGAAGACGGCGTGTCTAAGAAACTTGTACCGCAGCCACCAAGTTGCTGGCGTCCTCGGCCGGTTTCGAACCCGCGATCTTGGGATCAGAAGGCAAACACGCTACCGACTGAGCCACCGAGGCTGAATATAAAAAAGAGGAGAGGCACACAAAGCAGGATGCGTGCACCATGTTGACTAACTCTCAATGCAGTTCGTCCCTACTAATCTAGTCTACCATACAAAAAACACAGAGGGGACCCTTCTCTCATGGTATGTTATGCTGGGTGAAAAGGCTCACAAGTCTGGAGCAGAACATCATCGAATGAGCCACGAAATACACCACGAACAACACTACCATAACCTTTGTAGACAAGAGAGAAATGTTGTTCTGCAAAACAATGGGCACGTGACGAGTCACATACCTACGAGGACTACAAGCAGGAATGAGGAGATCAAGGCATTCATGCTGGCTTCTTCTGCAAAGAGAGACACTGATAAAAAAAAAAAAATCAAAATATTTTTATTTGGGGTTCTAGCTCCAAATAAAAAAAATATATCATCAATATAATATAATATAATAATATATATATATATATATATATATATATAAATAGCTGGAGCTCTTTGGCTGCACGGTATAGCATATGTTTGTAACTCAAACGTCGCCATGCATGTACTGGACAGCTGTTTCGGCCTTGTTGGGCCTCATCAACAGTACGCAGGCAGGCAACGTTTGAGTGGATGGCGTCAGAAGGTCACGTAACACGTGATTCCTCCCGTCACGGTGAGATAACTCACTCACTGAAAGCCAAGTGCAAAGCCAGTGAAGTATACAAGGGAAAAGATAGCCGGAGCTCTTTGGCTGCACGATTCCGGCTATTTTTTAATAAAAAAAATATATATATTTGTATATATATATATACAAATATAAAAAAAAATATATGTCATCGGGTTAGCAGAAAGACCGACAAACCGGCCTTTCAAATCCTCAGAGAAAGATTACAACGAACTCTTTGCTTCAGCTTTACCCCAAGTTGAGTTTCAGTCGAAAAACACCAGAAAAGATAGGCTGCGTAAATTGTCCTTCTTTCGGTTTTAACCGGAGAACACCGCATACGGAGGGACATTCCAGGAACGATGACAGAAATAAATCTCTGCGCACGCCCAGCAAGTTGTTGATCCAGATCGGAAAACCACACAGAAATACGATGGCTGTGAAAAATGTCCGTTCACTTTTTTGTTAGCCTTTGAACGCCACCGCAGCGAACAACGCCATGTTGATTACATTTTGATATTTTGATGATTATATTCCCCGATAACTGTCGGGTAAACCATGTACACGCCAGGAAAAACACCGTAGTCTCCGATTACGTGAAAATGAATAAACACCGAAACATATGCTGAATCCGCCCAAAAATAAAAACCGAAAATAGGGATCCTAATCGTACTGCATATAAAACATATAGTAGTGGATGGCGTTCTATTTTAGATGGATCTACATGGCTACGCGTAGGCATGTTGTTCAGAAGACGGACGATTCGTCCTGAATCGACGTTATGAGGAACTACTTCAAATTTTGCAACACAGCGTCCAATGATACCCGAGATGAAAAGAGC